>NW_024871947.1:0-24782 GCF_019054845.1 Dipodomys spectabilis
CTGCATCTGGGACAGACATCAAGTTACTGAGTTAGCAAGCCCAACAAACAGCAGGGCAACATTTGCCTTACGAACACCAACTCTCTAAAATCTGCAGGGTACCTGCATCCCTCCCCTCTCCTGCATCCTTCCCCTCTATGGGGTTCATTCATGTTGGGGAATCAGCATGCTAAGACTGTGCTGCAAATATACTTGTAGCCCTGATGAAAATAGCAAAATACTGAAGAGGAAAAAGAGGTACAGCCAGAAGGTGCCATGTCAATCCACTACAGGGCAGTCAAGAAGGAGTAGCAGAGGCCTATTTAAAAGCTACTATAATGACATGAACAAATAATGAATAGGGAAGACAAAATCAACAGCTTAACAGGAGCAGCAGAAAATGACACCCGAGTGGCAGGAGTCAGGCCGCTGGCCTACATAGCCATAGTACTATAATCTGCTCTTCAGTGGCCCCAGTCCCTACCTTTATGAAATGAGGCCCACGGGAAAACCCTTTGCAGCTGCCAGCACTCCCTGCCAGCCAGCCTGACACCATTCTCTGCATTCTATCATTCGGCCTCTAATCCATTTCACCCAAATTTCTGCTGATATCTTTATAAGATTCTTAGGTCTGGGTGCTGGTGGCTCATGCCTGTAATCCTTGCTACTCAAGAGACTAAGATCTGAGGATTATGGCTCAAAGCCAACCCAGGCAAGAAAGTCCATGAGACCCTTATCTCCAATTATTCACCAGAAAACTGGAAGTGGCACAGTGGCTCAAATGATGGAGCACTTGCCTTGAGCTGAAGAGTATAGGGACAGCCCCCAGGCCCAGAGTTCAAGCCCCATGACCAACAAAAAAAAAGATCCCTAGGAACATAGTTCTTTGGCCTGACCAGGTTTCATAGCCCCATGAATGTGATACTGACCTGCCACCCAAGACCAGCACAGCCAACCCAAGACACTAGGGCCAAGAGCAAAGTAATGCATCCCACTACCAAGAGCAAGGCTTCTCAGCCTGGATGCCTGGCTAGTTCTGCTTCAGTGTATGACAGCTGCTGGGTACCTCATACTCATTGGTCACCTCATCTGTCACATAGCCCATGTGCACCAGGAGCTACACAGAGCAAAAAGCCACAGCCACATGAAGCCAGAACATAAATGTCCATCACACAGACTACAAAATAAAACCCACCTTGGAAAAACACACCAAGTCAGGGTGGGGAGGTACTGGGGACCTCACTTCAGCCACCTGAGACGCCAGGGAGTAGAGTCCATGATGACCACTCGGCCACAGAGAGTAAAGCACTGGGCATGTCCACAGGACAATCTGAGCTCACCCTTCCTCTCAGGGTGGCTGCATCGACTCTGGGAGCTCAGGAGTCCTGAGAGTGGGACAGAGAAAAGGAGTGACAGGCGTGGTCCTCTTCCCGAAGCCTTCACTCCCCAATTTCTCCCCAAAGGAAAAGCATGAGCTATAGAATCCACACTTGTGACACAGCAGAGTCTGTAAGACCATGCATCCCATGCAGAGCTCCAGTCCAAAGGGCTCTCTGAGCAGACAGCAATCTGTTACTTGTCACAGCAGATTAGTACAGAAAGTATCTCACTTTAAGCACACATTTTCCCTTTCCCTTGGTAGTGCACTCTGTTCCATACAGTAAAATGAAGGCCAAAGCCATGTTCTACTACCAAATTACTTCTCATGCCATTCTACCTGACAGTTACTTTGAAAGCAAAAAAAGCAATCTTTATCATTTTTCTAAGTGAACTGATGTAATTATGTCCAACATAACCAGCTAATTCTTTATTTTGTTTTATTTATTTTATTTTAAGTATATTTATGTAGTTGTACAAAGAAGTTCCCATTTTACAAAACAGTATATGAGTACAAAGTGTCTGACAACATTCTCAACCTCCAAATCAAACCTCCAAACACCAGGTTCAAACTTTCCAGACTCCATCCCACCACCTGGCCACCCCATGGCACGTGTGATTCTCTGCTTAGTGTCAACAATGACTAAGTCATTTTTTTCAAAATTCTTGTCTCCAGATATGGGAAAGCTGTCATCCCATGTGAAGAAGAAAGTTAGCTGCCATCCAGTATCACTCAGGCTAACCTAAGGGATCAGAACATCGTAGGTTGTGAAGCATTTTGAGGGCGTTGTGAAATCTGTGCTTCAGGGAACCAGTCGCCCTTTAGAAGTACAAAGTGGCAATCAGAACTGAACCCACTTCTCTCCCTAAACTACAAGCCCCGTGCTACCCCCAAAGCCACATGCCCAACATAGTACACATAAAAGCACCTTATCAGAACAACATTTATTGAGGGAAATTGATATTCCCAATAAGGAGACAGTTATCTAGGAGGAAGGAAGCGTCCTCTCTGAAAATTCTGGAAAAGTTTTTTGTGTTTGAATAAGAGGGACAAATCTCCCAACATGGTACCTTCCACAAAGACAGGAGCATCTGGAGGTACTTGACCAAGTTCACTTTTATAGGTAATGGGTATTGGTTTGGGTCCTGGCTCCATTTAGGGCATGGGTTCTGGATACCTTTGATGGAAGGCCTTGTCTTGCAATGCCACATTTTTCTGGGGTTGTCTGCCCCTTTCTTTGATGCATCTGTTTCTTGTAAAATTACTCTGAGCCGCAGTGGCAGCTTCTTGACTGGAAGGGTTTTGGTTACTGTAGAGTAGGTAGCCTTGTAATTTGAGGAGTGTCTCTGGAGCCTCTCTGTTGGGATCTTTAGTTCTACCTTTTGTTGGGTCTTTCCAGCCTTCACAGAGGAAGAAGGGGGCCCTCTGGAGCAGATGACATCCACTGCATGCCTACTGCATCCCTGTTTCTCCAACAGGACTTGGTCAACATCTTCTGTGACTTCCTGGGATTTTGTGTTTCTAGAAAAGACAGCTTTATCTAGACCTCTCACCTGCAGACACGATGAGGAACTTCCCTTCCCTAGCGAACCTTCTTGCCCTTTGAGTTTTGTACTAGGGCTAAGCCATTGGAAAAATTGTTTAATCTGGTTCCTGAAACTATTTTCAGGAGGAGGCTGTCTCTTCTGTGACAGGGCTTGGAAAGGCTTGCTCCCAAGTATCTTTTCTGCCTTGTTTGGAGGGGTTTGGCTTTTCTTCTCAGTTGGGATTACTTCAGCCTGGCATCACTTCTGCCAGGTTCATCCAGTTTGGATACCTTAAGGTTCTTTTTGTAGTTGAGTGGGGTTTCTTGGCCTGGCATTTGGGAACAATGTGACTAGGGACCCATGGCTCCTCCTACTGCTGCTCTATGCTGTTCCCTTTGTTGTACAATTGAACATGAAATACCTGGGAGGCTGCTGTAGGGCACCTTGGTCACAAGCAAGCAAGGTCTGCATTGTTGAAGAATACTTGTCCTGGCATTTGGATATAATTTGAGTAGGTTCCTGTTGCTCTTCCATGCTGGTCCATCTGTTGTGCAACTGAACATGAAGTACCTGGGAGACTGCTGTGTCCCTAGTGGAGATAACCTAGAGACTAGGCTTTATTGTTGGAGGGGAATCCTTGGCCTGGCACTTGGGTGTAATGTGGCTAAGGGCCCGTGGCTATGGCTGCTGCTGCTGCATGCTGCTCCCTCTGCTGCATGAATTAACATGAAATACCTGAATGGCTACTGTGTACTGGGAACACCCTGGTAGTGAGTCAGCAAGATCTGGACTGTCCCCTTGATTGTTCCCTTATTTGAAGTTGGGGGTGGGTCAACGGGAGCTTCCTGAACCTGCCTCTGCTTCCTGTTCTCCGATTTTAACTTCAACTCATTAATCATTTTGCTTTTTAGTTCTTCTATTGATATAGAATCAGGAACTGAGATTCTTGTTGGGGACTTTTTAGTAGTCAGGGTAGTTTCTACTTTATAAGAATTCACTTTTGTCACTGGGGAACACCCTGATTCCTTGGTCATCAGGTTATTAGGTTGTGATTGAAAATCATGATGTTTTTCTGCTTTGAGTAGCTCCTTTGACTTGTAGGTCATAGAAAAATGAGCTAAATTCTTCATTTTTCTCTGAAACTTTTTGGTATTATTGATGGAATCCTCACTCTTATCTAGTATCTCAGGTTCAGTCCCAACTTGTCTTGTGGACAGCATTGAACTGTGCACAGGTTTATCGCTGCTGTCATTTTTGTGGGACAAAGCTGTGGGTTTGCCATCTTCAACTGCAAACTGAAGACTGGTATATAAGGGTGATTTCTTTACAATCTCCTGTCCTCTTTTGCCCACAGGTACAGAGGCAGAGAGGCAATTATCCACAACAGGGACATTTGCTGTTCTCATTGTGTCCTCGTGAAAAGTGTTAGAGTGTTCTATTAGAGGCCTGGGAACCTCAATTTTAGAATCCGGCTCAGAATTAAGAATGTCTGAGGATGGAATTTGTAAGAATTTGTTTGGAGCTCTTTTACACTGAAGATTTCTATGGATTCTTGACTCTTCTGTGGAAGGCCATTCACCATTCTTCAGTGAAAAAATCTCATTACGATCCTCGAAAATCTTTTGACTTTTGCCATAAGGGAAAGAACTAAAGATGCTGTCCTTTCTCTCCAATGGCACCAAATCTTTCACTTGGCTTAGGAAATTCTCAGAAAAATTCATTTTGACAGAATAACTTGAACTCTGCACAATTTCTGGGATCTGATCCTTATTGATTTCATCAAATTTCTTGCTCAGATGTGCCTCCAGGCCCGCCTTGTGGTATTGACTTGCCTCTAAGGTGCTTGAGTGATATACCCTGAATGAATATCTACAGGTCTTTCTTGGTCTGTGTGAGTGTCAGGTGCTGGAAGATCATCTGGAGCCACCTTGGCATGGCTCAGTCGTTGATAATATTTTTTTATTTATTTTATTTTATTTGTGAACATACTGTACAAAGGGGTTACAATTACATGGGCAGGATAATGCATACATTTCTTACCAAGCATAGCAGCCTCCTCCTTTGTTTACCCTTCACCTCCCTTCCCAGGCTCTCCCCCCCCACACCCAATCCTTCCCCCCCCACCACCACCAACATTGTAAAGCTCGTTTTTGACATGACAATTTGTACTTCTCATTGTTGCAACAGGTCCACCTGAATCCTTAAACGACTTGTATTTCCCCATGTCCTCCACAAGTTATACTGACATCAAATATAGTGAAAGCAGGGGTTATACTGTGGGGGAGGGACATACAAAGCAACAAAGAAATAATCTTATAAATGCGTTAGAAACACATGCATGAAAGAAAAAAACATTAAAATACATATCTAAGGGTTCATTTTCCTAACATCACATTATCTGACCTTTTCTGCTTGACTCATACATATACTAGATATTGCAAATAAGGGAAACCATGGGACCTGTGTTTCTTTGGGCCTGGCTTACTTCACTTAATATAATTTTTTCCAAGTTTTTCCATTTCCTAACAAATGGGGCAATGTCATTCTTTCTAATGGAGGCATAGAATTCCATTGTGGATGTATACCACATTTTCTTGATCCATTCATCTACTGAAGGCATCTGGGTTGGTTCTATATATTAGCTATGGTAAATAATGCTGCAATAAACATAGTTGTGCTGGTAGCTTTAGTGTGGTATTTTCTGGTCTGTAAACCGTGTCCCTTTTTCTTTATATCCTGCTCTAGAGGAGGTATCTCCGAACTCCTCTCATGGAGCTGCCTTTCTAACTGTTGCAGTTCAACCTTGCTTATATTTTTGCTGCTGGGACTAGTGAAAATAGAAATGCATTCAAGTCCATGGCTACCCTTTTTCTCAGTATAGTGGGAAATCTGTGTCTGAAGATTCATTGATGATGAAGATCAAATGATCCCGTCGGGCAGGTCCCAGCAGTGCTGGATGAGCGACTTTCGAAGGTGATGCTCTATTATTTTCCAGAGCTCATCTTCAAGAGGAAAGTTTCCAGGAAGTATAGAGACCGAAGAATCATGGTCCTTGCAGGTCTGTTTAACAAATGAAAAATGGGGAGCTGGAGGACAAAAGTCTTCTTGGGATTTTTGGATGACAGGGGGTAAACCTCATATGCTTTTATGAACTTTCTGTAGTATCTTATATTCTAGACCATCAATTTGAGACAGTTTAAGAAGCTGTGTCTCACTCTGAGGCTGAGGCATATGAAAACATACTCCGCAGTTGCAGAGCTGAGATCCAGAAGGTGGCAGGACTGGAAGTGGGGATTCGAGCTGGGCCTGGAATTGGTCAGAGGGGAGATGCTGGGATGGAGATTGGAGAACGGATTCAGACAATGCTTGATGTTGAATCTGGGGCAAGGACAGTGTTGTTTGACCAGAAATGACAGTGGGCTTATGGGCACTGTAGACATGAATAATTCGCTTGAAGCAGATTGAGGGACAGCCACCTGAGGCAGGGACATAGAGCTCAGGGACTCACAGTGTAGGGATGCGAGACCCCAGAAAAACTGGGATGAACGGTCCACAAAGACCTTCGGATGTGGGGGCTGCTGTTGGTGCATGTGAAAATTCTCCAATTTGCCTGTGGTGCTTGCAAATGGAGGAGAGACTGCTGAGTCTTGCTGATCAGTAATAGGCTGCAACAATTCTTCTGAAAGATTCAACTGGCACTCTGGCTTTGACTGATTGGGAAAATATTGTGTTTTATCTTCCTTATCCTCTGACATCAAGAAATCGCCTCTCTTTTGGATTTGTCTCTCCAGTAGTGTCAGGACATCAGAGCAGATAAATGAGTGAGTTTTAGAATTTGTAATGTAGGTTGTAGTGTCTCCCTCAAAAAATCTTGCAAGACTATCAAGGTCAGTAAGCTCTTGGTCCTTATAATACTGTGCCAAGCTGGGCAGAGGCAGGTTTGCAGCATGGAGCTGCAGCATGTGGAGTTTGGACATAGAAGGGCTTGTACTGTCAATGGCTCTCTTGTTTCAGTCATACGTGATTGCTGGGTAATAAGTGGGCAATCCATCAAGACTGTCCACCATATACAAGGACCTATCTTGTCCTGTTTCCTGTTTCCTGAGTATTACATGGGCAAGGGGAAATCCCAAGTAGGAATAGGTCCTCCCGGAATTGGGAACCCATGGGAGAAATAGATGATGATGACAGAGTCTCCGGGTGGTGGTGGTGAAGATAAGTTCTTTAAGGAGATGACTTTGTTAAGAGAGACATTGGAGGAAGATGAGAGGCAAGGTCTGGGTGAAGTGGCTGGAGTTGAATGGCCAGGAGGGTTTGTCAAACAAGTGAATGATAACTTTTTCATAGAAGCTGTGGAAACCAAATGGGACAAGGTGAAAGCATCATTTTCCAGGGATGCCCTAGAGAGTAGCTGACTGACCTTAGCCATGGTTCTGTTACATATGTGACAGAGGGGTTCTGGTCACAGCAATTTCTTCAAGGGGTGGATATCATCAGATTGGTTCAGTGAGCTGCAGGAGACAAAAAGTGCAAGGTTATTGCCAGGACTAACATGGGAAATGGAGGGCCTGCAAGTGAGAGGGGGAAAGGGAGACACCTGCAGCCATATACCCTTTCTGTTCTCACACATTTGTGATCTGATAATACTGTCTCCTTTTACACACCCTTTGCTATGGCTACTCCTCTGAAAACTAGCCACCTGTACTCTCCATGGGTGCTTATAATATAATATTGTGACCAGGAAAGAAGAATGGCTAATTATCTTTTAAAAATAGAAAGCAGTTTCCTCTCCTCTTCAATGTCTTTCTGGCAAGTTCTCTGACCTGGAAAACGAGAACAGTGTAATGAAAGTGGAAACATAAAGATTGTGTAGGAGTCTCTTTATAGGAAACACTTAGGGTGGTTACCTTGTACATGGGTCTGAGCTTCTGGGAGTACAGCTCCTTCCTTACACAACTGAAGTTGTGGCTTGACATCTCAACTCCCCCCCTAGTGAGCAGAAACCCATGTCCAGGTCTATCACTTCCTCATGCCCAGAGCTGGCACAGCACAGACTCTGAGAAGCATCTTGGGCCTGACTGTCTACCTGTGAGGGCTCATTTTCTCATAGAGACAATGTATAGCAACTAATTTCCTCAGAGACCATGGGCTTTGACACCTCATGAAAGAAAAAGGATCACCATTGATGAATTCCTATCGCCCACGATAAAACATACTTCTAAATGCTCCTCTCCTTTTTCCTTATATGTCTGCCTTGATTCTGAGAAAAAATGAGAGACTAGGTTTCAATCATATCTATTTTTCTTTTCTCTAGCAAGTTCAGACATGATATTGAAATGAAATGATTCATTTTAATTAACAGGGATTTTTCCTTATATTAATGGTCAAATATTTTCAATTTTCCTTTGAAAAACTCACAGAGGGGTTTTGACAATGCATATAGATTTTTAATCAGAGGGACTCTGCTAGAGAAGAGCATCAAACATGCAGCCACCAGCCCACATATGTGCTCCCTCTGAGGAAGACAGAGCTTACACTTGAGGCTCTGCTCAGATTACCTCATAGGTCAGTACTGCTCCCGTGTGCATCTCAGCAGGAAGGAAATCCTATGACAGGACACCTGACTTGAGGACAGGACTCAAGATCACATGTCAGAAACCACGAGTTCTTATAGAGTTCACACCATGTAGCTTAAGCCACAGTTAGGAAAAAAGTCACTATTCATTTCTCATTCAGATGGAAGCCTGAGCCCACCCAGGCTGGGCCTCATGCCCTACAACAGCAATACTTCATGTCCTCAAACTTCCCATGTTAACCATAACAAAATCTCTATTGAGGGTTCACCCAACACTTCCTTACCTTTTGAATGAATGCATTGATCCAAAGAGTTGAATAAACTTGTAGGAACAGCCAGTAACAAATACAAAATCAGGACCCTCATGGCACCCAAAAAGGTATATGAGGTGTCAAAATCCAAAAAAGCTAAGAAAAATTCATCCATGGTTCAGTACTGTTATTCAGAAAAGAGAGAACTTTCTCCATAGTCTGAATCTCAAGGCTGCCTTAAGCAATTGAGTTCTGAGGGGGACAAGGGCTTGGCTTTATACCCCAGGCCTGCATCACAGAGCCTGGGAGTCATAGAGGGGTTCTGGGGTCAGGGAGGGGTGGTCTGGAGAGGGCATGACACAGCCTTGCCCAACCTGCCATCCCAGCACTGATCTCTGCCCAACGGCTGTCCATGTCCCACTCTTCCCTTTCTTCGTGTTGTGTATTTACCACAGAGAAATTTGTGAACAAGCTATTACCTTAGATCTTTTTTAATTTTGGGGGTCCAGGTACTCTACTGTCTTAGGAGTCTAACCTATATTACCTGGAATTTGATATTTCCACTCAGGCTCATGTGCTCAAACAAACAATCTACAGAATGTTTTTCATTACTTGAACTCAAATATAAAACAAAGTTCTTATTCCCTTATTTACTTTTGTGACTGTTAGATTATACCCAATTTCCCTGTTCAGCCTGTACTATCTTCAATCCACACAACTGCCTCAAATTAAAAAATATCATTGTTCAATAAATGAATTCAAAACTTTAAAATAAATGAATGTGAAATTAAAATTTCACTTGATTCAGGGGATGCTCACAGCACATACCTTTTATGGAGTTAATGAACCTAAAGCATGCTTTGTTCAAATATGCATAAACACACATTCTGATAAATCACCCCAGCATTTCCAACCTCAAGAACCAATTATTGCCCCCTTTGAATTCAACCTCCCCTGCCAACTTTCAGGCCTACCACAATGATGCCTTATCTCACCCTCAGACTGCCCACGTGTGATGTCCATGTCATTAATAACATGAGGACAGAAATAACAAAATTTCTTGGTGTTCACCCACACTTCCTTATCCTTTGAATGCAGGCATTTTCCCAAAGAGTTGAATAAACTTGTGGGAACAGCCAGTAACACAAATACAAAATCAGGACACCCACAGCACCCAGAATGGTGTAGGAGGAGTCAAAATCCAATAAAGCTAAGTTAATTCATCCATGGTTCAGTACTGTTATTCAGAAAAGAGAGAATCTTCTCCATACTCTGAATCACAAGGCTGCCTGAGGCAACTGAGCTCTGAGGGGGGTAAGGGCTTGGCTTAATACCCCAGGCCTGCATCACAGAGTCTGGAAATCATAGAGGAGTTCTGGGGTCAGGGAGGGGTGATCTGGAGAGGGCATGGCACAGCCCTGCCCCACCGTCCAACCTAGCAATTAGCTCTGCCCAATTGCTGTCCATGTCCCACTCTTCCCTTCCCTCATGTTGGGTATTTGCACCAGAGAACTTTCCTTTTCATTCATCTGTGACTGTTTTAAGGTGAATTATCTAAGCAGCAACATTGTAGTAGATGGAATTTTGGAGTCTATATTATAGTTAGCAGGCTGCATGCAGCCAGTTGTTACAAAGGACTGCAGATCCCAAATACACATAATATGGTTAGGAAACAGGCCACAGAGGAAAGAAAGAACAAAAAAATACCAAGACACCAATTCAGCTCTGATGGAGAGCTGAATAGGGATGCATGGTGAACAGCCAAGACACAGGAGACAGGACACAAACATGGAGACACATGGCATGACATAATGGTGTCTATGCTGTTCAATGCCTTTTAGCATGTACCTTTTGGAGTATGGTTACAGGACACTCCCAGTCCCAGGAATTGGACTGACAGATTCAGTACCCTATCAGCCAAGTGCTCGCCCCTGTCTCCAGAGATCCAGGTGGTTTTTTTTGTTTTTTTTTTTGTTTTTTTTTTTTTTTAGGTCCAGTCGTGTGGCCTGAACTCTGGGCCTGGGTGCTGTCCCTCAGCTCTTCAGCTCAAGGCTAGCGCTCTACCACCTGAGCCACAGCGCCACTTCTGGCTTTTTTCTTTTTGCTTATGTGGTGCTGAGGAATGGAACCCAGGGCCTCATGCATGCAAGGCAAGCGCTCTACGACTGAGCCACCTTCCCAGCCCCCAAAGGGTGTTTTAACCTTATTAATTAAGCAACCTCTACTGCTGTTCAGTAAAGGTCTCTTGAGAGTGAAGAGTCTTTGATTAGTGAAATTCCCTAATTGGATCAGACTCTCATCAGAAAGCATAACAACATGCATTGCCTCACCCTCAGGATCCCATTGCTTAGCATAAAGCTACTTCAACAAGAATTGGATCAAACTGTGTCAATATTAGCCTGCAGATATTTGAAACTAGAGAAAAGATGAAGTCACTTTAGCAATCCTGGAATTTAAGGAAAAGGGATGGAGTTTTGATTCATAATGGTATAAATACATATTGTATATGAATTTAGGTTTCTATGTAATTACTCTCCCAAACTAATTGCAAATTTTAGTACTTCTTTTTCCTGTGAATTTCACCTTAGTTTTAAAGGGTTTCTTATGTGAATAATGTATTCATGCACAGACAAAAGTATTGTAAATGGTTTTTTATTTGTTTGTTTGTTTTTGCCGGTCCTGGCCACTGTCCTAAGCTTCTTATTGCTCAATGCTAATGCTCTACAATTTGAACCATAACAATGCTTCTGGCGGCTTTCTCCTCCTCCTCCCTCTCCTCCTCCTCCTCCTCCTCCTCCTCCTCTCCCTCTTCCTCTTCTTCCTCCTCTGCCTCCTCCTCCTTTTTCTCCTCCTCTTCCATCTCCTCCTCCTCCACCTCCACTTCCTCCACCTCCTCCTCCTCCATCTCCCCCTCTTCCTCTTCCTCCTCCTTCTTCTTTTTGAGTCATTTATTGGAGATAAGAGTCTTACAGTGTCTCCTGCCCTGGCTGGCTTGGAACTCTGATCCTCAGATCTCAGCCTCCTGGGTAGGGAGGAGTTTTAATGGATTCATCTTCAAGTCTCAGTTATTATGAGTATTTCTATCTTATGCCATCAGTGCCTTTAGCTTTTCAGTTTGTTTTTGGGATAATTTAAAACAAACCTCATTTATATTATTTTACCCATAAACACTTCAGTTAACCTTGTGATATGAAAAGAACTAGAGTAAGTACTATCACATTGAAGTACTAAAGTATCATATTTTATTAGGTTATCATAAAGTTTGGTAATTATCTGCTCACGAATGAGCAGAATTTTTTAAAAGAAAAAGTTGTGTTTTCAACGAATACTCCATAGTGGCAAGTGATTTTTACAACTTCATTATGCTATACGTATGACCATATCAAGTGAAAAATTATGTCCTTGGGTACTATACTTTAGTTACTAGAAGAAGCTCTCTTCTTTAGTTTTTGTCCTCTCTGTAAACCAATTAAAAAACGTTGAAGGTGGCCTGAAGGAAGTAGTCACTATAGATGTATATTAAAGATGACTTTTCATGGGGCTTGAACTCTGGGCCTGGATTCTGTTCCTCAGCTCTTCAGCTCAAGGAGAGCACTCTACCACTTGAGCCAGAGTGCCACTTCTGGTTTTTTGGTGGTTTAAGAGTCTCACAGACATTCCTTCCTGGGCTGGCTTTGAACTGTGATCCTCAGATCTCAGTTTCCTGAGAAGCTAGGATGACAGGCGTGAGCCACTGGTGCCTGGCTCAAAAACGAATTTATTCTGAAGTTTTGGTACTTGGGACATTGTTGATCTGGAGAGAATGTCCTTTCCAGGGATTACCAGACTTTATGCCACTACCCATCTGCTGGGGAATGGTCTGAAATGTGAGGACCAGATAAAATACTTACCACAACTAGTCTGGGGATATGATGTAGAAGCTGTTAGAATTACTCAAATTAATCCATTCTAAATCTGCTTTTTGCCTCAGTAGTTCCTTCCATAAAATTCACTCTGTTGGCTCTTGCCCATTTTTCCCTAGTCTCTTGCTGCCTCCTGACCAAACTTTGTTCTCCCTGTATGTGTTCCCATTGTGATAAGCATTAGTAACTAGCCCTTCAACTTATGAATAAACAAAATGGAGTATATCCATACAATATTTAACCATAAAAATGAATGAAGTGCAGGTCTATACTACACAATGGATGAATCTTGAAAATAATTATGCTAAATTAAGATTATGCTAAGAAAAGATCACACTATTGTAGGACTCCAGTCATAGGACATGCATAGAATACAGAGAAACGAAGGAATTCATTTCGTTCAGGAGCTGAGGGGGAAGATGGAATGGAAAGTAATTTGCTATTGTGTGTAGGGCAGGGTTTTCAAAATAATCTGGAATTTGTGGTGATGGTTGCACAACTCTGTGAATATCAATGTGTTATATACTTTATTTTTAGCTCTTGATGTTTTATTTTCTCTTATCAGCATGTATTAATGTACACAATAATGGGTTACATGACATTTCATGCATGTGCATAATTCACTTTGACCGTATTCACCACCATCATCATTTCTTGGCCTTCTCCCACAGATCTTTTCTCTTCCCAAATCATGCCCTTTCTACTTCCAATTTTTCTCTTAAAATCTAGTTTTTTCCTATGAGAGAAAATATGCTTTTTTCCAAGTCCGACTTATTTTTATCATCATAATTATATTCAGGTCCACCTATTTTCCTATAAATAACGTTTTTGTTCTTTTTTATTGTGAATAATTCTCCTTGTGTTTAACATAAACACACAGAGACATACACACACACATAAACACATACACACCACATACATACAAACATTTCCTGTACATTACCCCACGCACATTAAGAGGGTATTTTTTTTTTTTTTGCATCTAGAATCTGCTGCTATTTGTGGATATTTTTCCCTTCTGATAATAGTTGTTTTGACTTAGATGAGATGGAATCTCAATGTAGATTTGAGGAGTAAAGGTGCTGAACTTTAAAATGTATTTGTTGGCTATTTGTACTTTTTTATTCGCCAATCCTAAGATTTGAACTCAGAGCCTGAGGACTGTCCCTGAGCTTCTTTTGCTCATGGCTAGTGCTTTACCACTTGAGCCACAGTACCACTTCCGGCTTTTTCTGTGTCTGTGGTACTAAGGAATCGAACCCAGGACTTCATGCATGGTAGGCAAGCACTCTACCACTGAGCCACATTCCCAGCCCCCCACTGGTACTTTTGAGAACTGTCTCATTCATTTGACCATTTATTGATGGGATTTTTTGATGTTTAATTTTTTATTTTGTTTTATATTATGGATATGAAACCCCTGCAGATCAATTAAACTACCTGAGCCTTTTCACTCATTTACTACAGATATATACCTTGATACTTATAGATCACTGGTCCTGCAAATTTCTATTTAATTTGTAAATCAGATATATTTCCATTTCCATTTTCTACACTACAATGTCACCCTTCCTTTTCTTTTATCTTTTTACCAAGTGTCAGGATTTTAAATCAGAGCCTATCACTCAGCTAGCAATCTACAACTTCTGTCACCCTTCCAGACTGATATTTTGCTAAACATTTTAGGAATCGAGTCTCATATACTTTTCTGCTTCGGCTGGCTTCAAAGTAGGATCCCTGAATCTCAGCTTCCTGAATAGCTGGAATTAGAGATGTAAGCCACTGGCTCCCAGTTCATCCTTCTTTCTAACTATGCTGCTATCCATTATTCCTTTCATGGTTTATGCAGCAGTTTATAGCGGGTAAATGTGCAGTTGATAGAAGGTAATTTGTCAGATTCCAATAGATTTTAAAACAACTGTTATTAAGAAAGGGCCTACCATTTCATAAGTTAAGCAATGAGTACATTTTCTCTTTGGGGAATGTCATCCTTCCCTTCCCTTTCCCACAGTCCAATAGATTTTTATATAAGAAACATAGTCAAAACAAATAGCAAGGAAGATAGAGTAAGTTTACTGCATTGCTACCTGAGTCTAATTTTAATTTGGGTCTAACTTGTGCTAGATCTTATTACAGAAGGCAATTGCCTTTCTGTTTTTGTCTGTCTTAGTGATTGCCTGTTTTTCTTGTTGCTAATAGTTTCACTGTTCTCTATTTTTAAATTTTAGACAGGGTCTTTCTGTGTAGCTCAGACTGGCCTAAAACTTGAGAGCATCTTGACTGACTCTTGAGTGCCAGAGTTGCTGGGGAACACCTGCTGTTGGTCTGTTAATAATCTGTATAAAGATGAATATTACGATCTCTTTGATTTGCTTACTATATGTATTTGAGCTTCCCCTTTAAGCCTAGCTGAACTGTAATGGAGAGTGAATACAGAGTGTGCTGTGGCAGATTATAAGCCACTGTGAGATGCGAACTTTAATTTGTGTCCTTTGAGACAAGAGCAGCTAACTCCCCAGCCTGACATGGAACTACAGAAACGTGTTACTCATTTGGAACAAGAGTTTTCTCTGGGTAGCCATGGCAGGGGGCTTCCGTGAATGATTAAGTTTATTCCATTTTCCAATTAGGAAATTACCTTCATTTTCAAGATGGGCTGTGCCATATAACTGGCAAAGCTTTCTAAGAATTGAACACTGCCAACTGGTAGAACAAAGATAATTTTCTCCATTCAGGCTTCCTTCCTAAAGCCAAGATCACAATAATTAAGGTACAGAGGACAGAATGCTTCCAGTGTTATGAGTTTATTGGGGCACATTTTCAATATCTTCCTGACAATAAGAGTCCCAGCTCTGTTTCCTGGTTACCATGGCAACATCCCCATTTGATTGGTCCTCCTGGCACTCTCATAGGATTATCTAGTGGATGCCTCCTCAGAGTCTTCCATTTATATTTTCCTTCCTGCCTTGAAAAAACATTCAGTTGCTCAAATGTAAATTAATTCAGTTACAGTGCAGTTTTTAAGGCACCCAAGGCAGTACTTCAGTAGTTCAATTTATGGAGAGGTGATTTAGTAGGTAAATACTTGATAGGCACTCATGTGTCTCATTGTTTTATGACAACATTTGAAATCAGAAGTGCCCCTGAGTAGAGCTGCCTAGTTTATCAAGACCTGTTCTATTATGAGAGGAAAGGTTTCATTCAAACAGTGATGTGAAGTTCCACTGCTGGCTAACTTATTCTGAGAGAAAAGGCACTAAATAAACATGAAACGTACCCTCATCTGATTTCCCCACATGAGTGGATTTGTTTGCTTAAAGTAATCCTGGTGCTTCTGAAACCACCCAATAGAAATGAGTGTCTGCATTTTGTGGTGCAACCACAGGCAAGATTTAGAGTGAGCCAGAACTGAATAGATACAGTGAGAAAAAATTGGAGTCCTGTTTACTTATTTGCTAATAGACAGTTACAAATGAGAATCACATGACATTCTCTGTGTGAAGCAATAAGACTTCTAACTAATAAAGCACTCAAGGTGGGGGGAAGACATTTTATGTTTACATGCATACATGGGAATCACTTTCATTTAATTTGAGAGGAAGAATTGATGTGGACTTTGGAGTACAATTCTCAGGTCCAAACTACGGTTCTTTTATTAGCTGAGTGACCTTGGTTAAGTTATCTAAACTCTTCTGTGTCTCTGTTTCCTCATTAATAACGAGAGGAAAATGTCAACACCGGGGCCAGGAAGGGGTTAATGTAGGAAAGGATTTAGGAGGTGAGCAGATAGAAATACACTGCTCAGGCTTCTTATTTGCTCATATTTCTATTAAATTCTTTAATCCAAGGATTAGTTATTACCAACAAACTCTTGTTATTGATTTAAGAAAAAGTGCTTCTCTGTTCAATAATATTTTGAGAGCAGAAATATCAGGATTTAAATCTAAATATCTGAATTTAAATCTATTTTGAAAATTTCAGAATTTCCATAATTAATAAATTATGGGAAGAAGACATTTTCAAAATTGATTCAGTTGAATAAACACTGCAACCCAATGTTATACCAAGCTGAGTGCCAGTGGCTCATGCCTGTATCCTAGCTACATAGAAGGCTGAGATCTGAGGATCTCAGTTTGAAGTTAACACAATGGCATACCGGATTTCAGTATATATAGAGCCATATGGAGAGTACTGTGAAATGTATAGCTCCTCTATAAATTCCATATTATTAATATATAATTAGAGGGAATCACACAATAACTTTTATATTTGTAGAATATTTCTGGACATTGAGAGGTTAAGCTTCAAGTCACCTGTACTCAGTACAGGTATCTTTGATCCCAGTATAAAGTCAGGACAGGCAAACACATTCATGAGACTTGTACCTCCAGCAAACCTGCAAAAGCAGTGGAGCTGCAAACTTAGGTGGTAGGGTGCCAGTTTGAGCGGAAAAGCAAACTAAGAGTACATGGTCCTGAGTTCAAACTGTAGTACTTCATTTCCGTTTTTTGCAGAAGTTTTCAATCTTTCTGCTTGAAGATTAATTTTTTTTTGAGACTGGGACTTAAACTCAGTACAGGACACTTTCACTCACTGACAATCGTTCTACCCACTGACCCATGCCTCCACGTCAACAGGGCTGGTCATTTCTATTACTTTGTGTCCAATGTAGATTAACTTTTAACTATTTTCTGTGTAATCTTTAAAGATTTTTAAGGTTGTGTGGCATCTTTGAAGATGATCTTCTGCCATCAGGTTTCTCTTCTTTTTATTTTCTGTACTGATACTAGGGTTTGAACTTAGGGTCTGGGGCTATCCTTCAGCTTTTTCACTGCCATTTGAGCCACAGGTCACTACACTTATTTGGTGGCTAATTGAAGACAGAAGAGTCTCATAGATTTTCAGACTTAGACTAGCTTTGAACCACAACCCTCTGATCTCAGCCTTCTGAATAGCTAGGATTACTGGCTTAGCAGTAGATTTTTAAATCATTATGTACCAGGTGAATTTAGTGTGTTACTAAGGTTATGTTCCAATATGCACTGGAGCACAAATTTTCAAGAAATGGTTTGAACAAACAGCAATTTATGACTAAGGCAGATTCAAAGCTGATGTAGTTCAAGGGATCCATGGAGGAAATATAAGGGAAGATATATTTTTTCTTTTTGGGTCCGGTTGGGGGGCCTGAACTCTGGGCCTGGGTGTTGTCCCTCAGCGCTTCAGCTCAAGACTAGTGCTCTACCACTTGAGCCACAGCCCCACTTCCGGCTTTTTTTTTTTTTGCTTTAGTGGTGCTGAGGAATGGAACCCAGGCCTCATGCATGCAAGGCAAGCGCTCTACCACTGAGCCACCTTTCCAGCCCAGAAGACTACTTTTAATCAGTTCCCTATGTGCTCTGTAAGACCTTTGTGTCCAGTCTGTGTTTTTTTCTTTAAATTTTAACACTTTATTATGTCATAATTGCATGTTAATTGTACAATCTTCTACCTCCTCCTTCTGCTCCTCTTCCTCCTCTTCCTCCTCTTCCTCCTCCTCTTCCTCTCTACCTCCTTCTCCTCCTTTTGTGTTGCTGAGGATTGAACCCAGGGCCTCACACATGCTAAGCATGTGCTCCAGAGGGCATTCCATATATTGAAGGATTTCAGATGAATCTTCATTAGGTAGTCTCACAGTTATAAAAGCTTCCTTATTTTTCTTCTAATATTTGTTTTAAAGGTTTATTTTTAATCAGTTTTTGTGCAATATTAATAGGCAGTTGATTATACCTGGGCAATCTGAAATGGCTTATGTTTGCAAGACCTCAAAACCAAAGCTCCTTAAAAGCTACTTTAAGATTATATGTTAAATAGTTTTCAGAGGTACTACATGTAATAGTTTGCTATCAGCTTTCGTCTGCATTTTTTAAACTTTATCCTGTCTCCTTTCCTTTTCCTCTTTTTCAGGAAAGCAATTTTCATTTGGATATCAGTATAAAGTCACTGAAAACAGATCACCACACAAGATTCACAGCTCCAAATAAGTCACATTTATTGTCTCACAGTCCAATAAGTCAAGGAACAGGACAACTGGGTGCTTGGATCAGGGTCTCAGAATGCTAGAATCAAGGCCTTATTTCTAGCTGGGGCTGTGTTCTAATCTGATACCCAGAGTCCTCTTCCAAGTTCATTCTGGTTGTTGGCCATATTCAATCCTTCTTGGTTGTAGGACAAAGGCATCCTTCCTTGCTGGCTGTGAGTATGGTCATACTCAGCTCCTAGAGGCCTTCCTCAGATCTCTCCTAGGCTTCTTAAACGGTTGCTCAGCACCTAGCTGCCCAGCCTTCTCATGTCATGGTAGCTCCTCTCTTCACAGACAGCAGGTGAAGAGAGTTTTATATCATCTAAAGTTATCACAGCCCTGATTTCTCATCATGTTCTTGGGTCCTTTTCCCTGTAGTGTTCAGAGCTTGAACACTAAAGGGAGGGAATTTGGGAGCTCTTGTTGAATCATACTTTAAGCAGTTTGCTGTTTTGGATAACCAAATTTAAACTGAGAGCCATTTGTGTTTTTCCTACACATAATATAAATGATAAAGTTTTGTTTCAACTGAGAGGAACAATATGTGCAAGACCCATATTATGTACATTTGAGAAAATGACACAGGTGCCTTGTTCCATCATCACAGAAGGGATCAGGAGTTTTGAACTTAGCATTCCTCCCTCAGCTCCAGGGACGAATGCCAACAACAGTCTGGTTTGACTTGCAAAATAGTGTTTGTTACACATTGGAGCACAATAAAGATGTCTGGTGTTTTATAATAAAAAGTTCATCCAAGCCTAATATCTGCTAATATATCACATAGATAATGTTGTAGATGAGTTCCAGAAACATACAATGAAGTGAAAAGTTCAACTCAATTTCTAATGCATTGTTTGAAAAAATAAAACAGATCAGAGTTAAATGTGCTACAGTATTCCCATTGGATGCTACTCCGTAGGAGAATATGAGTATTATTTTATTTTCTTTCTTTTTTATGCATTACATAAAGAGTAAGTAGATCACTATACGTATGCTGACTCATCTGTGCTAGGAATCTCTTTAATACTTTTCATTTTCTTGCAAATAAATAGTATGCTATGTCTATGTAGTTAGTTGCTTATGAGAAAATACTCCAGCACTCCAACTCTTTCAGTGGTGCATAAGTTTCAGAGAATACTCAAACCTACCCATTGCTCCCTTTAGTGGTCTTCCACTACTTGGCTATCTAGGTCTATCTTAAATAGAATATCAGATCTTTCTAAGGCAGAGTGACTTCAGGGGTAAAACATTTATTGAGGATGCTCTCATGCAAAAAGGAAATTATACCTGGTTCATTGCAACAGGCTTTCATTAAAACCTTATCTCATCAGATGAAAAGCAGGTTGCAGAGCTGATTCTCAATAGTGCTTTGGGATGTTGGGTTGATTTATGATGCAAACAAGGAATCATTTCCTACAGTAGCCCACCCTAGTCATTGTCTACCATGAAGTTTTCCAAAGTATGTTCTCAACAGCCATTACTCTGGAAAATTCATAGGAATTCCAACCAAAACTTTAAACTAAAAGCTTTCATAATAAAATTCAACTAGGAAATCCATATCTTTATTTCATCCCAGAAGGAAATAATATGATTCTTTTTCAATTTTTTTATTTTTATTTTTTTAAATTTTTTTTATTGTGAACATTCTGTACAGAGGTGTTACAATTACATGGGAAAGATAATGAGTACATATCTTATCAAGCATTGCAGCCTCCTCCTTTGTTTACCCTTCACATCCCTTCCCAGCCTCCCCCCGCCCCCCAACCCAACCCTCCCCTCCCCCCACCAAAGTTGTAAAGTTCGTTTTCGACATGACAACTTGTACTTCTCATTGTTGCAACAGGTCCACCTGTATCCTTAAATGACTTGTTTTTTCCCGAAAGTATTTGATCACAAACCTTTCTTTGCAAGGAATCTTTTCACTATTTTAGAAACATGTTCTAACAAGATTATCTCTAATTTTAATACTTCTTGCACAGCCAGAGAGCAAACTGATCTTTCTAAATGTTATGATGGGTCCTTATTACTTCCAATTCACTAGCTCTCAAAGACTCCTCTGTTAGCTCCGATTCCTGTCTGGTTGTTCCTGAATGCCAGAATAGAAAAGTAAGGCTTCCTGATTCATTCTTTCCTCTGTTGCTTGAAAACAACATTATATGACATCATAATACCTTGGCTTTTCCCTAAGAGCACTCTTGGGGATCTTCAAAAACTTTCCTGCAGCTATTACTTGAGCTGATATAAGAACACACTGAATGTCACATTTGTTGTGTCAAATCACAATGAAATTGTGGAACCATAGTCAGAAAAGCATAATCCTACTGAAGCTGAGAAATGGCTTAGATGTAAGAGATAAAAGGCCTTTTTTTTTCTTTTTGGCTTTCTCAGCTTTATCACTACTGGCATTGTTTATCAGGTACTTTGCTTTAATGGGATAGGGGAATATGGGTGGAATTGGCTTGTACATGATATGAACTATTATTACTAGCATCTATCTGATAAATACCAGTAGGAAACACCTTCTCAAATGAGGAAACCAAAAATGTCTTCAAATATTGTGTGCGTCCTATGGAACAAAACTGTCATCTGACTGGGACTCATTGAACTGGTAAATAATGGGATAATTAGTGGTTAAAAGGGACTGTCCAGCAAGTGCTTGTGTCTCATGCCTCTAACCCTAGCTACTTAGGAAGCTGAGATCTGAGGATCATGGTTCGAAGCTAGTTTAGACAGATAAAGCCTCCAGAATTTACCTTAGATTAACCAGCAAAAAAGTTGGAACTGGAGGTGTGGCTCAAGTGGTAGAGTGCCAGTTGTGAGCAGAAAAGCTGAACTAGTGTGAGGCTCTGTGTTCAAGCCGAGGTGGTATACGATGAATAGGAGAATGGTAGATTAAGACCACAAGAAGTTGTAGTAGAATATCCAGTTAATTTGGTGTGGTCTATTGCTGTAGCAAGAACTTCCAATGAGGCATATCTTTCTGTATACATGGCTGTGCAGTTCCCTCATACATGTGCTCAGAGCTTGCTCAGGTGACTTGCCATGGCCGATGAAGTATCAGCAAGTACAAGCTGAGATCTGAAACGCACTCTTCCCCCCCACTCCAGGAATACTGTTACCTTAGGACCAAGCCTCTGCCAGTCTCTGCCAGTCTCTGCCAGTCTCTGCCAGCCACTGCCAGCCACTGCCAACCTCTGAGCTATGGCCAACCTACTACCTGAGCCCTGCCTGGATAATGATGAGGGTAATGAGGACATTACACAGTTGCTGTGTCCACACTGTGTGTGATGGCTTGCAGTGGCCATGGACGTAGGGGTGGAGTAGACAGACACAGGTGGAGAGGTGGAGATAACTCACAACATTTGTAAGCCGGCTTCTCCATGACCTCCAAGGAAGGGCCCCGGAGAAGTGGTGTAAAAATCCAGAAACCAGGGCAGAAGGTGGAGTGGAGACTTGGACTGGAGGTTGCCAGACCAACTCTGAACCAAGCCCGTAACACAGTTTAAAACATGAACTTGTTTGGAAAGACTCCACTGTGCATGTCAGATGGGGAATGTCTTTAGTAATAATCTGAGGCAGCTAGAAAGGCCTAGGGTTAACAGGTGCACTGAAAAGCCACTTATAGTGTGTGGAGAGACCAGTTCTGGATCTGCAGGAAGACACGGACTAAACCAGCCTCCGAGAAGGAGTTCCAATTCACCTTGGGAGCTGATCCAATTCATCTCATGAGCCGCCCCTGTCTGAGGACACTCCCTCTGACTCAGGACTCCACAGTGATGGCTGGGGCAGCCTGGGGGCTGGGCCTGTCCTGAGGCCAGGGAGCGCTCAGACCCCACCAGCGGGAAGGAGAGCCATGGAGCCCTGCCATGCGGCAGTTGCCGTGCACCCAGGACCACAGCTGATTGAACTGTGTAGAGAGTGGGACTGCCTGAGCTGCCTTCAGGGTTCCAGGACAGCAAGGCCTCCTAGTTTCTGGCTTTGCCGAGCCGTTCTGCTCTTGCTAGTCATCCTGCCCAGGGAAGCTTGGCAGGCCCGGCCCGGCTCCGCCCCTGGGCCCCAGCTCAGCCCCCATGCCTGGCCCCGCCTACCTTAGCCTGTCCCACCAAGTCCAGGAACGTAGAAGCTCACAGCTGGAGGTGGAGGGTGAGTCCGAGCCGCCATCCCCGCCTTGGAGGGCAGAGCCAGGTCTTGTAGGGTGAGCGGCCAGTGCTGCGTGCAATGAGGCATATCTTTCTGTATATATGGCTGTGCAGGGCACATCACAACGAGTCCCAGGGTGGAAGCCTCCCCCTCCCCCCAGCTCACCATGCCCCAATGATCAGCCTGGATGCCTTGCCCCTCCAGGACACCCCCACCAGCAGCTAACCCCCACCCCCCATGGCCACTTTTTGTGCAGTCCAGCTCATGGCCAAGCCCCTGGCGAGGCTACCGGCACAGCCCATGCCCCGGCGCAGCTCCTGGTGAAGCTCCTTGCACCTTGCACAGCCCCCGGCTGACACGGGTGACAAGGATATGCACGGGCCCCGAGGAGCAGGCCCTGGCATGGCTGTGCTCGGTCTTCACTGCCTGCGATGTAAACTGCTCAGGCCACATAGTGCGCTGTGCTGTGAGCTGAGCCTGTAGCCCACAGACACCAAGGCCATGTTCCAACGCCTGGACTCTGACTTCAGTGAAGCCATCAACTTCCAGGAGTTTGTGTGCTGCTTGCTAGGGCAGCAGAGGGCCGAGGGCTGGGCACGGGGTCGACGACCAGAACCACGACCACCACCACCATGAGGACAAGGAGTAGGACTATGAGGATCAGGACTGGGCAGCAGCCATGATGCCCTGGGGAGCCTGGCAAGGCCCGGTGGCCATGCTTGGCTGGACTTCCAGGGAAGACTCTGGCCAAAGCCAGGTTCATTCCAAGGTGGCATGTGGTGTGGGTGGTGGTGGTGTTGGTGACTTTTGGGGTGCTCATTCTTGGTCCCTCTCTGGGTCCCTTTCTCCTTCTTGCTTGGCTTTTCCCAGGAGAAACTCCTGAGCTCTCCGAAGAGCCAGGTAACAGGCTGACCCCTGGCAGTGCTGTTGGGACTCAGTGATTCACAGCTCAGGCTTCAGCCCAGTGATCCCACTTGGCATATTCCAGGTCAGAGGATCCTGACCAGGTAGGCAAGGAAAGTTGGTTGTGCTTAGGCCCAGATTGTTCACAAGTGCCCACTATACACCAAGCATTGTATACAGGTGTGCATGAGTTCCCACAACACTCTGTTCTTAGGAACAGAAGAACTGGATTATTACACAATTGAATAAAATAACAAATCTCTGTCTATGAGAGAAATAATTTTTAATACCACATTTCTCATTTAGTTCCCAGGAGGGAAGGGATGCAAGCAGGCCAGACTATAGGACATCCAGGGAGGAAGGAGGAAGAAAAGTTTCAGCTTCATCTGTATCAATCCCTGCCTTGGAGTCAGGTCTCCAGTTGTTAGTTCTACTATTTATCCCCATACACACACCCCCACCCCCGATTCAGTTAATGCTGAGCAGGTTCTTCTGCTTGCTGTTTGGATTTTTAGTTAAAATTGTATTGAGCTTTTTTTGTTATTACTAAAATTGGAAAGATAGTATATTGGCTAATGGTTTGCCTGAGTCTCAGAAA
The DNA here is from genome assembly GCF_019054845.1 of Dipodomys spectabilis. Taxonomy (NCBI): domain Eukaryota; kingdom Metazoa; phylum Chordata; class Mammalia; order Rodentia; family Heteromyidae; genus Dipodomys; species Dipodomys spectabilis. The sequence continues at coordinate 24,311 of NW_024871947.1, forward strand.
AGAGCATCTTGTTCCCTTGTGTGTCAGGGTACTTACTACTTACTGGCTTTGCACCCCACACACTTGTAAGGCAGGGAGTTCTCACTCCCAGATTGGAGGTTGGAGGGGGGAGGGAGGAGTTCCTCCTCCCTCCCAACCTCCAGTCTGGGGAGTACAGAGCTGTGGAACTGGGTCTAGGGAAGGAGCAACTAACTCATAAGAAGGCTTGTGTAGAGAAAGTGGGTGTGGCAGTTGATCTTTTCTATTTACAAATGAGATGAAACCAGTGTCTCATCCAGGGTGTAAGGAAAATGTAAACATGGCTGGACATTCTGCTCTTTCTTTGAATCATCTTTCAGCATAACTTTGTCCAGCTAACTAAGAATAATAATAATAACATAATAATAATACTGTCTTTGAGGATTCATTCCAATAACCCTAGCTACTCAGGAGACTGAAATCTGATAATCATATTTCAAGCTAGGCTGGGAAT
>NW_024871948.1:0-29314 GCF_019054845.1 Dipodomys spectabilis
TCACGATCTGAGTTCAAGCCATGTGCATGGCCAAAAACAAACAAAAAAATTAAATTAAAAAAGTAAAACAATTAAGAAATTAAAACAATTTAAAAAATTAAAAAAATAATTATTTATCTCCCTGTTTTGTAATTCGTGCCATTTTTTCTGCCAGGCCTGTGATTTGAACACAAAGTCTGGGTAAATAGGCAGCACTGTCGGGCTAGGGGAATCACACCATACTTGAAGCGAAGAAAGTCAGGCCTGTTTCCTAGGCCTGAATTCAAGCCTCAGTCCTGCAAAACATACCCCTTATATGCATTTTATTTACATTTTAAAGACAGAATTTATACTTCCATATAGTCAGACAATATCATGTTTGGTATGGTTATTCATTTCATTTCTTGTTTTATTCATTTATTTACCATTTATTTCATTGACTCTTTTGACACCTATACTGTTTATTACATTTTTTTACTTCCTATCATATAGCATCTAGATTTGTAGATGTGTTCGCTATAATGCTTGACACCCAGGGCTCTCTCAGAAAAGGAAAACATGTGTCACACTTGGCTTCTTTTTTTTTTTTTTTGTCGGTCGTGGGGCTTGAACTCTGGGCCTGGGAGCTGTCCCTCAGCTCTTCAGCTCAAGGCGAGGGCTCTACCACTTGAGCTACAGCGCAACTTCCGGTTTTCTGGTGGTTTATTGGAGATAGGAGTCTCACAGTCTCTCCTGCCCGGGCTGGCTTTGAACCGCGATCCTCAGATCTCAGCCTCCTGAGTAGCTAGGATTACAGGCGTGAGCCACCAGCGCCCGGCCACACTCGGCTTCTTACTCCAAGATTAAATGTTTGGCAGTGCTGGGATCGGAACTCGGGGCCTAGAAGGCCCAATTCATGAATGGGTAAGGGTGAGCACAGCAGCATCTAGCCAATGAAGCTGTGAGGTGGTTCCCTGGCACTGAGATGGAGCCCCAGGTTTGGCCAAAAGAGTGATACATGTATTGGCAGATGGTGGTATACAATTAATACATATTGGTAAAGAGTGCCAGAGCCATCTATCTGACTGAATGACACCTACTACATTCCTACCAACTTTTAGGTATTTATTATACTGCTTTTGAAGTAATATTATTCTTTTCATGCTTAATAAACTATCAATTAAAATCAATCAGCATCCTAGGATTATTACAGCCACTTTTAGACTCGACTGATGCATGAACTACTCTTTCAATCAGTATTCCTATGCATAGGAACGAGTCTCTTGTGCTGTCCTGCCATTGGTAGGTGTCAGGACTTAGATTTTTAACCCAGGGCCTATCTTGACAGGTTGGCCTATGCCTTCCATGATGGCCCACCAGCCTTCAGGAATAGCAGTTCAGCTCCACTTTGCAGCCATGTCAATCAGACTCAGGATGGTCATCCTGCAAAGAAAAAAATAACGTAAAACCCCCAGTCCTCTGCAGCTCGCCACTTTCTGTGCTGTCCCCCTTTTTTTTTCTTCCTGTAAGCCCTCTGGGCCTAAGATGCCATGATCGACTATGGGTGAGAGGCTGCAGCCCAGTCTAAGGCAATCGAAGCTGAGGTAGAGTTGGCACGACCTGAGTTCAAGCTCCATGGTTGGCAAAATAAAAAATAAATAAAAAATTAATTAATTATTTAACTAAATTGAAAAAAGTCCCCCTGGTTTGGAATTTCTGCCAGTTTTCTTTCCTAGCCTGGGATTTGAACCCAGAATCTTGGTAAATCTGTAGCAATGTAAGGGAAGCTGCAGAGTTTCTACTACTTGAGTTCAAATCCTGTGCCAAGACAAAAACAAAAAATTAAGTCACTGACTTCACTTGGGGTTGGGGGGTAGCTGTGGAGGTGAGAGGGAAGGGATGGTAAGGGGAAAACAAAGGAGGAGGCAACAGTGCTCAATAGTAAATGTATTCATTACTTTGCTCATGTAACTGTCACCCCTCTATACCACATTTTTACAACAAAAAATGTACAAAAAAGGAAACAATTTAGAGCTCAGATAAGCACTTTGCAGGTAAGGGAAGGATGTCTGAATAGATATACAAAATTGTACGCTGCTGTTTTTAAAATGTTCAGTATGGAACTGAAAAAAATTAATGTTTCCATTAAAAATAATTAAGTCACTGTCTTGGAACTGGGGCTAGTATTTCTGCCACTGCTGGGATTTGATCTCACCATCCGGGTAACTCTTTTGCAACGTAGGTGAAGGGGAAGCTCACTGTCCTTGAGGAAAAGAAATTCAGGGTAGAGTTCGTAGGGCAAGAATTAAATACCAATAATGGAAAATAATATTTATGTACATGTGTAATATATGTTACGTATTACATGTGTATGTTTATTACAAACTATGATTTTTTATTATTGATTTTGTATTTCTGTATTTCTATATTTTATTCAATTACTTATTGTTTATTGTATTAGTATTATTATACACATAATATTTATTACATTTTGCACATCTATTATAAAATTATACACATCAATTTAGGACATTGACTCATTTTTCATTAATACTTTATTAAGTGTTGAAACGTGATACATAATTAAATGGAGGCATTTGTCACAGTCTTCACATGTTTAGAGTCTCTCCCAAATATGAGCTGTGCCTTGTTTATCTTTAACAACTTCCTATAGGGATTTCTTTAGATGATTTATACTCAGAAGTCTTTCCTTGAGGATAGGCAAGTTGAGGGATAATATTGTAAGGGTGGGACTGGGAATGTGGCCTAGTGGTAAAGAGCTCGCTCAGCATGCATGAATGCCAGGGTTTGAATCCTCAGTGCCACATACTCAGAAAAAGCCAGAAGCTGTGGAATGCTCAAGTGTTAGAGCACTAGCCTTGAGAAAAAGAAGCATGGAGACAGTAACTAGGCCCTAAGTTCAAGCCCCAGCACTGGCAAAAACAATAGGCCAGATGCCAATGGCTCACACCTGGAACCCTTCTTCTAAAGAGGCTGAGATCTGAAGACCACAGTTCAAAGACAGCCTAGGCAAGAAAAGCCTGTTAGACTTTGATAACCAATGAACCACCAAAAGACCCTATGTGGCGCTGTGGCTCAAGTGGTAGAGTGTTCGCCTTGAGATGAAGGGCTCAGGGACAGTGCCCAAGCTTGAGTTCGAGACACACAATGGGAAAAAAAAGTGAAGGTTAATCAAAGTACTTTTCCTATTTGCTAATTAGGAGAACATTCTCTGGAAAAATGAAAGCTGATATATACTAGAATTGGAGTTAGAGCTCAAGGTTCAAGTTTAGCAGATCCATATGCCCAGCCTCTCAGATTCTACCATTATAACCTTGTGTCCTGCAGGGTTCTGAAAGGTCCATTGTTGAAAGGCTTAATATGTTCCCCAAGCCCTTTGTGATAAGCAGTTGACTTGTATTGTCAATGTCATTACACTTCTGACCTAGCAGAGCACCAGTAGCTAAGGCCCATCCTTTAGCTCAGGAGGCTGAGGTCTGAGGATCACAGGGTGAAGCCAGCCTGGGCAGGAATGTCTATGAAACTCTGACTTCCACTTCTGAAAGGGCAGATTTTCAAGAGCTTCCTGGGTTACCCTTGGTGATGAGAAGTTACTTGTACTTGAGTTGAACTCAAGGCCTGGGCACTGTCTCTAGCACTCTACTACTTGAGCCACAGCACCAATTCTGGCTTTTTCTGTGCATGTGCTACAGAGTGATTAAACTCAGGGCTTCTTGCATGCCAGACAAGCACTCTCACTAATCCACATTCCCAGCACTCTCATCTTTTTCTTAATGGTAGTTTCTACCTAAGTATGCCACCATTTTACATCCCCCAAGTTTAATTTTCTGAATACCGGTTATTTCAAAAACCCTGATCTTCTCTTCCCCTGCCTGATTTGTGACTGCTCCTGCCTTGGCCTCATAATAAAATGTAAATAAAGGGTGCTGAGATCTTAAGTGTGCATCATATAAGGACACAGGCCTGGAACTCTGGAAGAGAAAAGCCATGGGCCTGTAAAGAAGAAAATGATGCAGTATGTGCAACAAGCCTATCTGAAAAATAAATCTGTACATAGAAGGAGAAGCATTGCATACAATCTGTTTGCACTCAGAGAGGTAATATACACACATAAGTAGGTAGGACACTCATACATAATCTTGGCTTTCTCTTTTTGAATTTTTTTGGTGGCCATCCCAGGGCTTAAACTCAGGGCCCTATGTGTTCCTCAGCTGTTTTGCTCAAGGCTGAGACTTTACCACTGCCACAGCTCCACTTCCAGCCATCTGGGTTAATTGGACATACACACTTGCCAGGCTTTCCTGCCTGGTCTGGCTTGTATCTCCTGTTCGGCTTTCTTTCTCAAAGCTGGAGCACTACCCTCTGGGCCACTGATACACTTCTGGTTTTCTGGTGGTTTATTGGAAATAAGAGTCTCGCAGACTTTCCTGCTCAGGCTGGCTTTGAACAGAGATCTCCTGAGGAGACTTCAATTGGCTTTCCTCAGGATTCACCGAGGATCTGATCCACATAAACCCTTAGTCTAAATCTTGAGAGGTACTAGACCAAAAGGGAAACATGAAGATACTTCTAGTGTGTTCTAGATACTTAATGTTGGAGACACAAAACACTCATAATTATTAGATAATTTTATAGGCCTAAAGAGCAATGCAGACAGTATGAGGATCGCTACAGCTTTTGGTCGTCTCGTCCTGAGACAGTAAATTTACTGCAGCTCAATGCTAAGTGACTGAGCTGGCATGTCCTGTGGACATTCGCTGCCAAAATCATGTGACACTCATTTCTCACTTTTGGCTTCAAACTTGTGACCAGAGGAGAAGATGAGGAGAGAAAATCCTTCTCAGAGAAAGCACCTATAAAGAACATTGGGTAGTTTACTTATAAATTCAAAGCATTGGAATGATGCTGTTTAGTAGTCAGATTGTCCAGATTAAGAAATGAAGAAGAAAAGAAAGGCAGGTGCCATTGGCTGCTGACTGTAATCCCAGCTCCTAAGTAGGCTGAGATGTAGAGAATCTGAGTTTGAATCCAACCAGCATAAGAAAGTCCATGACACTGCTATTTCTAGGAGATCACAGAAAACGCAAAAGTGGGGCTGTGGCTCCAGGTTAATGCACTCCTCTTGAGAAAAAGTAACTCAGTGACATAGTTCAATCCCAGGTCCTGCTTCCATGTCTTTGTGCATGTGTGGATGATTTCCCATAGGTGAAGCTCCAGAGTAGCTATGATGAAAGGCACCAAGCTAGAAAATTTGTTTTCAATACAATGATTTCATAACACAGAGACTGCTTTCATGACAGTGCATGTCCCTGGGCTCCCCTCACAGTTGCCAGTGCAGCCTGAGAGTTTCTCTGCCTCCCAGGCCTGCTGGAAGAACGCTCTCTCATTGTCTGGACAGGCAGACAAAAGGCCTCAGTCCTGTACAGCAGTGTAACAAACAACTGCATCTAGGCCAATTAGTGAGGATGAGTGTGGATGGGCTCTGAAGGTCAGGACAAAAAGGACTCCTTGTATCCCAAGCTATCTCTCTCCCCAGTGCTCCATTTTAACAGGAAGCCTTCATTTGTGCCACCTCCTTTGGCAGTCCAGGTTCTCAGCACTAATCCTGCTTTTGTAAGACTTAATTCTGGTGTTCAGATACAGTGCTCAATATAATTCAGGTGTCCTTCTGGCAGACAACTAGGGCACTTAACCTCAAGAAATGTTACATTGAAGGTGATGAAGGGCTTATGATGCCTCTGCTAGGTTTCCAGAAGCTTTGGAAATCCAAGCACATGTCTGATCTCACCATGCTTCCTGTCATCTAGGACTGCTGAAGTACATTAGGTTTTGAAACCTTTGATCTCTCCTAGTTGAGCCCTGGGTGGCAAGGTTTTGGGGTTAAACACAGGGCCTGGGTGCTGACCATAAGCTCAGTGCAGGAGCCCAGTGCTTTACCATTTTGTGTCACAGCTTTACTTATACTCTTTGTGTGGGTGTGTGCATGCGGGGGGCATGCAGACATACACCAGTCCTGGCGCTTGAACTCAGGACCTGAGCACTGTACCTAATTTCTCTTGCACAAGAATAGCCCTCTCCCACTTGAGCCACAGAGACACTTCAGGCTTTTTTCTAGTGATGTGAACCTGAGAAATCAAGTCCAGAGTTTCATAGATGCAAGGCACTCTACCCCTAGGCACATTCCCAGACCTCTTCTTCAGGTTTGTTATTTTGTTTCTTTTTTGTTGTTGATGGTTGTAGCAGTTGAAGTCTGGGCCTGGGTGCTGTGCCTCAAGTCTTGTGCTCTACCACTTGAGCCAAAGCACCATTTCAGGTTTTCATATGGTTCATTGGAGCTAAATGTCTCGAGGACTTTGCTGCCCAGGCTAGCTTTGAACCATGATCCTCAGATCTCATCCTCCTGAGGAGCTAGGATGACAAGCATGAGTGACAAGCATCCAGCTTCCACTTCAGGTTTCTTAGTGGTGAATTGGAGATAATAGTCTCATGGGACCTTTTGTGTCTGACATGGTTTGAAAGCCAGATCCTCAGATCTCAGCTTCCTGAGAAGGCAGGCTGACAGACCTCAGCAATAGACCCCTAGGCTGTGACACTCTACTGCAAGGGGGTCCCTGGCTCCACGTGGTGGAGTGCTAGCCATGTCCCCAAAAGGTAAGGGTCAGTGCCTATGCCACAAGTTCAAGGTACATGACTGAGAAAAAAAAAAAACAAAACAAAACAATTGTCTGCAGTAGACAACTCACCCACTCTTCAGTAATACATAATTTTGTCCCTGCCAAGGAGACATATCAGCATCTCAATATTCTTGTCTGCATAATCATCTCAGTTGTGTAGCTCTTACAAGGACCATATGAAAGAATGCAGTCTGTTAAGGACACAGCAGATGGCACTCTTTGAAGGACTCAGCACACAACATCCTGTGAAGACTTAGCACCCAGCACCCAATGCAGGACTCAGTACACTGCACCCTGTGAAGAACTCAGCACACAGTACCCTGTGCCAGACTCAGCACAGAGCACCCTATGAAGGACTCAGCACTTAGCTCTATTCCACAAGCTGTCATTGGAATTAGGTTGCTTTCATCAGTATCACCATTCTTTGAGGAACATTCCACAAATCACACAAGTTAACTTCTAATGGTTTAGTGGGGTGTTTTTTTGTGGAGGCAGGCTACCCATAGGGCTTGAACTCAACGCATGGGGATACTGTTCTAAAAACATTTGCTCAAGTCTAAGGCTCTACTACTTAGAGCCACATCTCCAAGAGTCTCACATACTACCTACCAGGGCTTGGTTTTAAAGCTCCCAAGCAGCCAGGATGATGGGGGTAAACCAGCAGCATCTGGTTCTGTGGAGCTGGGTTGCAGCTGTTTACATATGCCTAAGTCAGGTTAGGTGGCAACTGTCAGTGCCAGACTTCTAGCTTGTTCTGTGATGTGGTATTTGAAGTCCTGTCCTTCTATAATTGCAGTTAGAACATTCTACCTTTTTTTGGTGGCGGGGCTGAGGCTTGAGTAAGGGCTTAGACACTGTCCCTAAGCATTTGTGCTCAAGGCTAGCACTCAATTGATTGAAAGACAGCAGAACTTCCAGGTTTTCTGCTTATGTGGCACTGTGGAATCGAACCCAGGGCTCATGCTTAGTAGAGGAGCACTCAATCAATGATCCCCAGTAGTAAAGGATGTATAAATAGATAGATTGTTGTACATAAATATTATATACACAAAAGAGAGATGTCTATATTATTAAATTATAGACAATATTATTACCAATTATTAGGTATTAAATTATATCTCCATTTAATGATGTGTCCCAGCTAACAATAAAGCATTAATTAATACTCAATATCCTGTTATTATTTATCATATATGTACGTACATCCATACACATAATTAAATATTTTATAGAATGAGACTGATGTCTATATATTATTAAATTATGTATCATGTGCTACTTCCAATTATTAGGTATTTATGTCTCCATGCAATTTTTATTCTGTTAATACTTAATAAAATATTAAACTTAATCCACGTCCTATAATTACTGCATCTAATTTTATCCTAGAATGATTTATTACTAATTCAATCTGTTTATCATTTATTGTAGTGACAATTCTTCCACCTATGACATTTTTTTTACCTTTGTGACACCCTATTTACATAGCATATTGATTTGCATCTGAATTATACATCCTACTTGACACTGAGCACTTTCAAAGAAAAGAAAATCATGTGTTATGCTCGGCTTCCCACTCCATGATTACATTTTTGGCAGTGCTGGGATCTAAACTCAGGGCCTAGAAGGTGCAATTCATGTGTGGCTGCCAGCACAGCAGCCTCTAGCCAATTCAGCTGCCAGGTTGTTCCCAGGCCCTGAGATTGAGCCCCATATATTGATTCCATATTGTGCTTAGTGTAGCTATTCATTTTTTTATTCATTTATTTACCATTTATTTTATTGACTATTCTTACACATGGACTATTTATTACATTTATTACATAGGATAGATTTGCCTATGTATGAAACTTCACACCTGACATCCAGGACTTTCACAGCAAAGGAAAACCTGTGTCACCATGGGCTTCTTACTCCATGGGTCAATTTTTGTGAGTGCTGGCATCTGAACTCATAACCTACAGGGCCCAATTCATGAATGGGTGAGTGTCAGTACGCCAGCCTAGGGCATATTGAGCTGACAAGTAGTTCCCAGCACCTGAGATCGAGCCCCAGGGGTTGACAAAATAAGAACAGATTGACATGCAGATGGTAGTACACAAATAAATATAGATCTTTATAGAGTGCCAGAGATGTCTATACATTATTCAGTTAAATGGGCTACATTCCTACCAATATTTGGGTATTTTTAATGCCTCCATGTAATTTATATTATTGTTTTCATCCTTAATGAATTATTAATTAAATCAACCACCGTCCCTGCCACGGACCGGGTTCTGTGGGGACGAAGGACACCTAGGGGAGGAATCTGGAATAGGATGGGGAGATGGCCAACAGACAACTCACACACAAGAGGAGTGGATGCTGAGTGCGATTTAATGCAGAGGATAACAAACTTTTATAGCAAAAGTCTCCATAAGGAAGGACAAAAGGTTACATAATTTTGCTGCAGGGCTTCATTCTTGGGCGGTCACCAGTTCGTCACCTGATAGGCACTTGCTTCCAGCTTATCTCTAAGAAATATAATGGGTTTCGATGTTTGTCACCAACTAACCATAACCTTATTTCTATAGAGGCTTTAACTGTCCCATAAGATCTTTCCCGTTCCTTCTTTAATAGCAAGGTTACGGAGGCCTAGATCTAGCAAGTCTCTTAGTAAATGAAAGAGAGTAACAGGAAGTTCTTTCTCCTAAGTAGATATCTCAGCAATTGCCATACATTCTTTCTGTTCTAGCCGTGCCTACAGCTTCTTGCAAAGCTCTTACAAACAATTCCTTCTGCTGAAGTGACATCGTGAAACCCCCAATACTTTTATATTTACTTATGACTTGTCTACTAGCCTCCATAAGAGGGGTTTCAGGGTAGCACTTAACTCTGGTGAGTTAGTCATATTTTTAAGACACTCATCAGATTTTGGAGTCGTCAACACTCTTAAGAAAGAGCTTTGAATAAGGGAACGTTGACAATGAGTAAGCACAATGAGCAGCAGAAACAGTAAAAGATTAATAAGCACTCTTATACAGTGAAGAAAAGAAAAGCAAGAACAGAAACACATCTTTCCCAGGGGCTTGCCAGCCTTTCCAGGAGGTAGGCCTCTTTGAAGCCCCATTCTCCGAGGTAGACTTTGGTGAAGTCCCAATACTCGGAGATAGGTCTCTGTAAAGCCCCATTCTCTATGGTAGACTTCGGTGAAGTCCCAATACTCAGAGATAGGTCTCTGAAGCCCCATTCTCAGGTCTGAAAGCTGGTTTCCCATGCTAAGCAGACTCCATCGGAGTAGGCGTGGCATGTCCCCAAACTACTGCGTCCATGTAATTAATAGTATTCTTTCAATGTGTCAAAAATATTCATTAAAATCCATCGGCCTCCTAAAATCACTCTAATTTTATAGTAGTATCATTCAGGACCAACTAATTCAACCTTGACATTCATAACCTTCCATCAGTATTCCTATGAATAGGAGCGAGACTATTAGGATCTCCCGCCATTTGTAGGGGTCAGGACCAGGCTTTGAACCCAGGGCCTATGTTGTCGTGTTGGCCTATGGCTTCCCTGGTAGCCCTCCAGCCTTCAGCAATGCCAGGTTTCCAACACTTTTCAGCCATGTCATTCAGACCCAGGAAGGTCACCTTGCAAAGAAAACAAATGTAAAACCGGCAGCCATCTGCAAGTTGCAGGTTTTTCTTCTTTGTTTCTGTGTTGTTTTTATGTATTTATTATTCCTGTCAGCATTTGGGCCCCAGGAACCCAGGTTTGGCTGTGGGTCCAGTGGCTGCACCCCAGCCTGGAGTGATCGAGGCAGAGTTGCCATGCCCTCAGTTCAAGTTCTGTGCTTGACAAAATAAAAATAAATAAAAATAATAATAAACACATTCAAAGTATTTTAAAAATTATGACGCTGCTTGGCTTAGAATTCATGCCATTTTTTCTGCCAGTCCTGGGATTTGAACTCAGAGCCTAGGTACATCTACAGCACTGTGGGAGAAGGGGAAGCTCACCGTGCTGGTAGACAAGAAAGTCAGGCCTGTTCCCAGGGCCTGAATTCAAGTCCTAGGTCTTGCAAAAATAATATTCGTATGCTTTTTAAATACAGGATTCATATTTACATACACATGTTTACTGCATATTGCAGTTAGTGTGGTTATTCATTTTATTTTGTGTTTTATTTATTTCTTATGTATTTTAGTGAGTATGATTACACACATAACCTTTTTTACATCTTATTACATAGGACATAGATTTGAAAATGTACTATACATCATTCCTGAGATGCAGGACTTTCACCGATAAGGAAAACAAATGGGACATTTGGCTTCTTCCACCAGGATTACTTAAGTTTTTGGCAGTTCTGTGATTTGAACTCAGGGCCTAGAAAGCCCACTTCATGAATGGGGAGTGGGTCAATATTAGCACACCAGTCTGATGCAAATGAAGTTGTCAGGCAAATTGGGCCCTACAAGTGGCCAATATATAAACACATAGATGTGTAAAATGCAGTGTGTGTGTTTACATATTTATGTAAATTTACGTAGATTCTAGTGTATAACTCTATAGTTATGTAGATTCTAGTGTGTAACTAGACATTTATGTAGATTGTAGTGAATAACTCTATATAAAGAGTGATGTCTATATCTTACTTTTACATATTCTATTACTACTAATTATTTGGTCTAAAATTATTCCTCCATTAATTAATCACAGTAGAAGACTTAATAAAGTTTAATTAAATTAATGAATGACCTATACTTAATGCATACAATCTTACATTAGAAAGACTAGTTAATTAGTAATTCAATTAGTACATTTCAAACATTCTATTAGTGTTCCTAGAGATAGGAACCAGTTTCCTAGGACCTTCAGCCATGTGTATGTAGCAATCCGAGGATCGAACTCAGGGTGCAGGTGTCAGGGTTAACCTCAGGCTTCACTGACAGCCCACCAGCCTCAGCCATGCAAAGTCATGTACAATTTTCAATCCAAGTCAGTGAGACCCAGGATGGTCACTGTGCAAAAGAAACAAAGGTAAAACTGTTGTGTAAAACTTTCTGGTTTTTCCTCTTCCATTTTGGTGTGTTTGTTTTTTGGCCAGGTCTGGGAGTAGAAATTGGGTCCTAGGATCCCTGGATCATCTGTGGGTGTAAAAGCTGTACCCTAGCCTAAAGTAATCAAAGTTGAGGCAGAGTTGTGATGATCTGAGTTCAAGCCCCATACCTGACCCCCCCAAAAAGTTAAGGTCTTGGCTTGGAATTTGGGACATTTTATCTGCCATACCTAGGATTTGAAATCAGGGCTGGGTAACTCTATTTTGCTGTGGGTGAAGTGGAAGCTCACCCTCCTTGAATAAAAGAAAATCAAGAGCATTTCCCAGGGCATGAATTCTAGACCCAGGTATGGCAAAATGTTTATATACATTTATAATATACATCATATATATGTATTTGCGTAGGTATTACATATTGTACCTAGGAAACAATATTTTCACAGACAGCAGAACTGGTCAACATTGGCTTCTTACTCCACCTATTGTCTTTGGCACTGCTGGGATTTGAACTCAGGGCCTAGAATGCCAATTCATCAAGGGATCAATGTAAGTACAGCAGCCTCAAAAAAATTCACTGCCAGGGAGTTCCCAGGATCTAAGTTTAACCTCCAGGAGTGGCCAATATATAAATGGATAGATGCGTAAATTGCTGCAAATTCATAGATATGCATAGAGAGTGACAGAGAAGGAGAGAGAGATGTATATGTATATTCCAGTGTATATGTAAATATATAAATATATTTATAGAATGTGAGATGTCTATATATCATTAAATTACATGTAATATATTACTAATAATTATTAGGTATTAAATTATGCCCTCATTTAATGATGTATCATGGTTTAATGCACAATAAAGTGCTTCCTTGTGAAAAAGGAGCTCAGGGACAATGTCTAAGCTCACAGTTCAAGCCTCAGGACCTGTACCAAAAAAAAAAAAAAAAAAAAAAAATAGAGCCAGTAACTCCATGTATCTGTGTATGTGTGAATGTATTTGTATCGGTGAACATCCAAAGTCGCTATGAAGAAAGACACCTAGCTAGGAAATTTGCTTTGAATAGAAGCATTTCATAGCACAGAGGGTGTTTTCAAGACAGTGCATGTTCCAGGACTCCCCTCCCTGTTCCCAGTGTAGCCTGAGGGTTTCTCCACACCCCAGGTTGCTGGAGGAAGTCTGCCCCTTGGTTGGAACAGGCAGACAAAAGGCCTCACTCCTATACAGCTCAGTAACAAACAACTCTATCCGGGCCAACTAGTGATGATGAGTGTGGGCAGGCCCTGAAGACCAGGAGAAAAAGGCCTCTTTGTACCCCAAGATATCTCTCTCCCCAGTGCTCTGGTTTGACAGGAAGCTTTCATTTGTGCCACCTCCCATGGCAGGCCAAGTTCCCTGCACTTATCCTGTCTTTGTTAGACTATGTTCCAGTGTTGAAACAAACTGCTACAATTAATTCAAGATTTCTTCTGGCAGACAACAACTAGGGAGCTGAACCTAATGCAATGATTCTTTATTCTTTATTGGCAACAGTGCCTCCCTAGGTTTTCAGAAGCTTGCTACATCTAAGCACATTTGCAAAATGACAATGTTCCCTGTTATGTAGGGCTGGTGAAGCTTATCAGGTTTGGAAACCTTTGACCTCTCCGAGTTGGGCCTTGGGTGGCTAGGTTTCCAGGTTGAACACAGGGCCTGAGTACTGACCATGAGCTGAGAAGCTTAGTGTGTAGTAGGAAGACCCCTACTCAGGCAGGCAAACCCACCTACTTGTCTGGAGTAACAGAGCTCACCGCAACAAAGTTGTTAACAAAGAAGCAACTTTATTGAGAAGTTTCCTACACTGACTGGCCAGGACCACAGCACAGGCTCAGGAGCTGATACTGCCACCCTGAGCAGTCCCCATTCTTTGGTTTGCAAAGGCAAAATCCATGAGGTTGAGCCTGGTCATTCACAGGTGACCAATGGGATCATACCACACAAAAGGATTGCATGGTCATACCAGACCACACACAGGTGGCCGATAGGCAGAGTTTACTGTAAGCATGTATGAAAGGCAGGGTTTACCACCATAAGCACGAGGTGTCAGGTAGTTGGAGCCAGATAACAACCTATCTGTTTTATGGGTCAGTTTTTAACTCAACAGTCAAGGTGAGTTAGGTTGTTAAGGGGAGGGGGACCTAGAGGCATTCTTTCCATTCCAGGAACAGGCTGGTTGGAGCCAAGGTCTAGTTAACCTTGTTTAAAGTTTTGTTTTGTAAAATCCCCAAAACAAAGGCATAGCCTGGAAAGAAGCTGTACCAGCTCAAGTCTCCTCTAAGGGCCTATTTCCCAGTGCTTTACCCTTTGATGTCACAGTTTCTCTTCTGATATCTGTGTGTGTGTGGGGGGGGGGTGGTAATTTGTGTGCATATACCAGTCCTGGAGCTTGAACTCAGGACCTGTGCACTGTACCTGAGTTTCTCCTGTACAAAGATAGCACTCTACCACTTGAGCCACAGAGCCACTTCAGGCTTTATTTCTAGTGATGTGCCACTGAGTATTCAAAGCCAGGGTTTCATACATGCAAAGCACTCTACCCCTAAGACCCATTCCCAGCACTGTAATTCAGGGTTCTTTCTTTCTTTTCTTGTAAGTTAGAGGAGTTGAAGTCTGGGCCTGGGTGCTGTCACTCAGCTCTTCAGGTCAAGTGGACAGCTCTACCACTTGAGCTACAGAGCCCATTCAGGTTTTCTGGTGGTTCATTGGCAATAACCATTTCAAGGAATCTCCTGCTCAGGCTGGCTTTGTACCGTGATGCTGAGCTCTCAGCCTGCTGAGTAAGTAGCTAGGATGATGGGCATGAGTCACCGGCACCCAGCTTCCACTTCAAGTTTTTAATTGGTGAATAGGAGATGAGAATGTCATGGGACCTTTGCTGTGGGTAGTTTTGAACCCAGATCCTCAGCTTCCTGAGCAGGCAGGATGATAGACCTCTGCTAAAGACACCTAACCAGTGACACTTTGCTGCAAGGAGGTCCTTGGCTCCACGTGGTAGAGTACTAACCATGAGCATAAGAGGAAAATCAGAGTCTAGGCTCTGAGTTCAAGGTTCATGATGGAGAAAACTAAACCAAAACAATTGTCTGCAGGAGTCAAGTCAATAGAGTTCAGTACATTCATAAATTTGGCCCTGCCTTGGGAAATATCTGTGCCTCAAGTTTCTCATCTGCACAATCATCTTACTTTTGGAGCTCTAACAAGGATCAGATGAAAGAATACACCCTGTGAAGGACTCAGCACACAGCACCCCGTGAAGGACCTAGTACCCCAGGAAGGACTCTTCATATAGCTGTATCCCACAAGCTGTCATTAGAATTAGGATGCTTTCATCAGTATCACCATTCCTTCAGAAACATGTCAGGAACCACACAAGTTCACATCTAATAGTTTAGATGGGTGGTTAGTCTGGGGGGGGGGGAGGAAGCGGGAGGAAGGGTCATCAGACTCAGGGATTGCACTCATAGGTTGTGGGTACTGTCCTAAGATCTTTTCCTCAAGGCTACAGCTCTAACACTTTGAGCCACAGCTCAGAGTCTCACAGACTTCCTGACAGGGCTGAGTTTTCAACCCACCAGTGTCAGATCTCATCCCCTGAGCAGCTAGATATGAGCCAGCAGCATCTGGTTGGATGGAGTTGGTTTGCAGCTGTTAACCTCTGGCTGTCAGGATAGATGTCAGCAGTCATCTTCAGATTCCCTGCTTGCTCTGTCATGAAGTATTTAAAGTCCTGGCCTTGTACAGTTGCAGTTCAAACATTCTAACTTTTATTTGGTGCTTGTGTGACAGCACCACTTCCGGCTTTTTCTGTGAATGTGATAGTGTGGAAACAGATCCAGGGCTTCATACATACTAGGTAAGCATTCTACCACTGAGCCCCAGGAGTGACAAGTGTAGAAATAGATATATAGCATATAAACATACACACATATATATATGTATGTACAAAATAAGAAAGATATCTGTATATTATTAAATTACATAAACTATATTACTACCAATTATCCATAATTAAATTATTCCTTCCTTTATTTCTAATTGTTGAAAATATAATTGAATATTAATTGAAAAATAGTCAATGTACTATGATTATTGTTTACAATTTTAATATAATCATATACTAGCTACTAATGTAATTGTTGCTTTTACAACATTCCATTCATATGGATGTATGTCAGAATGCGTTTCTTAGGATCTCCCACCATTTGTAGGTGGCGGTCCTGGGATTTGAACCCTGGGCATACGTTGCTGGTTTGGGCTATGGCTTGCCTGATAACCCACCAAACTTCAGCAGTGTAAGGTCACATACTCTTTCTGGGCCCTTTCATTTAGACCCAGGATGGACACAATGCAAAGGAAAAAATAAAGTAAAACCGCCTTCTGGAACTTCCCAGTTTTAGCCTTATTCTTTTTTCCCACTCTCTCTTTCTTTCTTTCTTTTTTTTTTTTTTGTTGGTTGTGGGGCCAGAAATGTGGGTCTGGACACTGTTCCTCAACTATTTACTCAAGACTAGTGTTCTACCACTTGAGCCATAGCACCACTTACAGCTTTTATCTGCATATGTGGTGCTGAGGAATCAAGCCCAGGGCCTTAGGCATTCAAGGCAAGCCTCTACTACTGAGCCACCTTCCCTACCTTTCTCCTTTTTTTTTAATCAGTCCCGAGATTGGAACTCGGGTCCTAGGATCTCAGGATGGGCTGTGGGTCCATTGGCTGCACCCCAGCCTAGGGTGATCGAAGCTAAGGCAGAATTGACACAAGCTGAGTTCAAGCCCGGGGCCTGGACAAAATAAATTAATACCGTGACTTGGAATTGCTCCATTTTTCTGGCAGGCCTGAGATTTGAACTCAGGGTCTGGGTAACTCTGTGACACTGTGGGGGAGGGGAAGCTCACTGTTGTTGAAGACAAGAATTTCAGACCAGTTTCCAGGCCTGAATTTAAGCGCTAGCACTGGAAAATATAATATTCATTTTTGTGATCTTTTTACATACATGAGCTTACTCCATATGACCTTTATTACCATTATTTATTCATTATTTATTTTATTTAGTATTATTACATATATAACATTTATTTCATTTATTGCATCTTATCACATGGATATATTTGCATATGGATTATACTTCATACTGAGACCCAGGATTTTTACAGAGAAGGAAAAAAATGTGTCAAAGTAAGCAGGATGACAGATATCAGCCACAGATGCCTAGACTGTAACACTTTTGTATGGGTTCCTTGGGTCCCCTTGGTAGGGTGCTAGCCATGAGCCCTACAGGGAAGGGTCAATGGCTAGGCCCTGAGTTCAAGGTTCATGACCGAGGAAAATAAACCAAAACAATTGTCTGCAGGAGAAAACTCACTAGGGTTCAGTATATACATCATTTTGGCCCTGACATGGGGACATATCTGAGCCTCAAGGTTCTCATTTGCACAATAATCTGTGGAGCTCTTACAAGGACCAGATGCAAGAATGCACTCAGTACACCATTCCTCATATAAGACTCATGACATAGCTGTATCCCACATGCTGTCATTAGAATTAGGGTGCTTTCATCAGTGTCACCAAACTACCCAAAGTTCACATCTAATGATTTAGAGGGGTGGGTTTTTTGTGGGGGGGGCGGGGAGTCAGCCACGGGGATTCCACTGAAAGTTTGGGGGTACTGTCCTAAGATCTTTTACTCAAGGCTGGAGCTCTACCACTTTGAGCCACAGCTCAGAGTTTTGCAGACTTCCTGTCAGGGCTGGATTTTAAAACCACCAGTGTCTGATCTCAGCCCCCAGTATCTTGGATGACAGGGCTGAGCGAGCCAGAAGCATCTGGTTCTGTGTAGCTGGGTTGCAAGCAATTTACCTCTGGCTAAATCAGGTTAGATTGCAGCTCTCAGCACCAGACTCCTAGCTTGCTCTATGATGATGTATTTGCAGTCCTATCCTTATATCTTTGCAGTCAGAACATTCTATCATTTTGTTTTGGTGCCAGTTCTGCATCTTGAGTAAGTGTCTAGACATGGTCCCTAAACGTTTTTGCTCAAACCTAGTACACGACTGCTTGAACAACAGCATGACTTCTGGATTTTTCTGTGCAACTGGTAGTGAGGAATGGAACCCAGGGCTTTGTACATACTCGGTGAGCATTCTATCACTGAGCACCAGGAGTGACAAGTGTATAAACAGGTAAATGTGTAGATTTGTAGATGTAGATAGGTAGATAGATAGATAGATAGATGTATATGTATAAAAGAAAAGAGATATCTGTATATTATGAAACTGCATATATGATATTACTACCAATTTTTGGCAATTAAATTATTCCTTCCTTTTTTAAGTATCATGATTGAATACATAATAAAGTATTCATTGAAAATTGGTCAATGTAGAATAATTGTGTATAATTTTAGAATATAAACATACACTAATTACTAATTTAAATGTTACTTTTATAACATTCCATTTGTTCGGATGTATATCAGAATGCGTTTCTTAGAACCTCCCACCATTCATTAGTGGCAGTTCTAAGATTCGACCTCCAGGCCTAAGTTGCTGGTTTCAGCTATGGCTTCCCTAATAGCCCACGAAACATTAGCAATGCAACATCATGTACGCATTCTGGGGCTTGTCATTTAGACCCAGGATGGTCACAGTACAAAGGGAAAAAAAAGTAAAAGCACCTTCTTGAACTTCTCAGTTTTATCCTTTTCCATTTTATTTATTTATTTTTTTGCCAGCTCCGAAATTTGAAGTAGGGTGGTAGGATCCAATGATCAGCTGTGGCAGAGATGCGAAGACCTGAGTTCAAGCCCTGTGCTAGGCCAAAAAAAAGTAATAATAACAATAAGACAATGGCTAAGAAATTGCACCATTTTTCTAGCAGGCCTGGGATTTGCACTCAGGGTCTGGGTAACTCTGTGACACTGTGTGTGAAGGGGAAAGCTCACCGTCCTTGAAGACAAGAAATTCATGGGGCTGGGATGGCGGCTCAGTGGTAGAGTGCTTGCCTTGAGCTGAAGAGCTTAGGGACAGTGCCCAGGCCCAGAGTCAAGGCACCATGACTGGCAAAAAAAAAAAAAGAAAGAAAAAAGAAATTCAGACCAGTTCCCAGGGCCTGAATTGAAGCCCCAGCACTGGAAAAAATAATCTTCATATATATGAGATCTATTTCATATATGGGTTCTACTGCATATGACATTTATTACCCTTATTTATTTAGTATTATTACACATATAACATTTCTTTTATTACATCATATTTCATAGGATATATTTGCATATGGATTACACATCGTATTGAGACCCAGGACTTTCACAGAGAAGGAAAAATGTGTCAAATTGGCTTCTTATTCCACAAATAAATTTTGGGCCATGCTGGGATTTCAGCTCACCTACAATGCCCAATCCATAAATGGGGAACAGTCTTAGCACACCAGCCTCCGCCAAACTGAGAATCCAGGAAATCCTGAGCACCTGTAATCAAGCCACAGTAGTGCCCAATAAATAGATGTGTAGATTGATATCATATATATATGTATATATATATACACACACACATACAAAGAAAGAATGTGAGGATATTATTAAATTATATATATACATTATTACCAATTATTAGTTACTAAATTATGACTCCATTTAATGAAGTATCATGGTTGAATACTTATAAAAGCATTAATTAAAAATTAGTCAATATCCTTAATCATACCATGGTACTAGAATGAAGACATAAATCCAACAATTTTTGTGTGGCATTCTAAAATAGAATCATGAATTAACTGCAAATTGAATTATTACTTTTATTACATTCCAGTAGCATTCACATGAACAGGAATGAGTTCATCAGGATCTCCCTCCATTTGTGGGTGGTAGTCATAGCATTCGAATCCCAGGCATGGGTAGATTACTTTGAATGCAAACCATTGGAATGACACCGTGAAAATTTCAGATTGTCACGATTAAAAAAAGAACAAGAAGAAAAGAAAGCCAGGTGCCAGTGGCTCCTGCCTATAACCCTAACTCTTCCTGAGGCTGAGATGTAGAGAATGCCAATTTGAATTCATCCGGGGCAGGAAAGTCCACAACACTCTTCTTTCTAAGAGATCACAGAGGAAAGGAAAAAAAAAACCATGAGTGGGGCTGTGGCTCAAGGGCAGAGTGCTATCCTTGAGCAAAAGGAGCTCAGGGACAGGGCCTAGGCTCATAGTACAATCCTGGACATGCCTCACACCCCCAAAAAAAGGAGGCAGTAACTCCATGTCTCTGTGTATGTATGGATGATGTAGGGATGATGGGCATTCAGCAGGTTGCCCATGTCCACCCCCCTAATCTGGGCAAGTCCTCAGAGAGTCCTAAGTCTGAGCCAGCAGCTTGAACAAAGCATCCTTCTCTGCCATTTAATAACTGAAGCCCCGCGGCCTTTGCCTGGGCTGTGCAACAAGTGCCTTATGTTCTGCTGAGATGTCCCATAGGGACATCTAGCAGCCAGCCACTGCCTCCAGGGAGACCACAGTTCCTAGGCTGTAGGAGGTGTCAAAGGTTCTGGCTCCATATTCTCTATCCCTCTGTAGAATATGTGAGCTTACTCCTCTGGGGTCTGGTGGCTATCCCTCATTTACCATTGCTCATTGCCGAGTCACAGACTGGTCCCAAATCTTGGCAAAGATATGAAATAGCCAGCGATTTCTGCACCAAAAGGGGTAAGCCAATAAATCCCACCCTTATAGTTCCTGTCAGAAGTGATCATTGGGCTGTGAATGTGGCTTAGTGGGGTAGAGTGTTTACCTAGCATGCATGAAGCCCTGGGTTTGATTCCTCAGGATCACAGAAACAGAAAAAGCCAAAAGTGGCACTGTGGCTTAAGTGATGAGTGCTAGCTTTGACCAAAAGAAACTCAGGAACATGCCCAGACTCTGAGTTCAAGCCCCAAGACTGGCAAAAAAGTGAGCCTGGTGAGACATATTCTTCTGGTACTCATAGGAGGGCCAAGGTTAGAGGTAAGAGGTAGGGTAGAGGACAGCTGCTGGTGGTTCACCCCTGTAATCTTAGCTACTCAGGAGGCTGAGTTCTGAAGATCACAATTGCAAGCAGGAAAGTCTATATAAGACATTTTTCTCCAATTAAACACCCAAAAGTCCGAAGTAGAGCTGTGGTTCAAGGAATAGAGTGCTAGCCTTGACCACAAAACCTCAGAGATAGCATCCAGGCCATGAATTCAAACCCCAGGACTGGCACACACACACACACACACACAAACACACACACACACACACACACACAAAGCCAGAACATTTGCCAGTCAGCCTGCACAAGTTCCATCTCTAGCAACTCAATATTAAAAAAAAGAGAGAGAGAAGGGAAGGAAAGACTTGCTCCTGGAGGTGATATAACCAGTGCCAAAATTCCACAGGAGTTCTAAGATGTAGAACAATATAGTGAGCCGCATGTACAAAGTCTCCTGAGGTGTGGTGTAGAATAGGTGGTGTGGGTGGAATGAAGGTTCTGTAGCTTCAGACATGTCCATCAGGACATTCAAGGCTGGGTCAAGGTTTGTACTTGAGTCACAGGGAGGGCAGAGGATGGAGGTCCCAGAATGGGTCCCAGGGGGAAGATTAGCTTGGCTTTTCACCATGGACCCCAGCCATTTCCTGTGGCTGGAAGCCTAATTTTCACAGCTCCTGACCCTCAGGCCTCCTTTACATGGAGGAGTCAGGGCAAATGTAGGGAAGAACACTTGTTTAAGAAAAGCTCCTAGCCCAATGCCAGTGGTGGCTCAACCCACGTAAATCCTAGCTACTGAAAAGACTGAGATCAGAAGTCGTGGGTCAAAGCCAGCTCAGGGGAGGAAAGTTAGTGAGACTCTTCTTGCCGATGGACTACCAAAAGACAGAAATGGAGCTGTGGCTCAAGTGGTAGAGTGCCAGCCTTGAGGCAAAAATTAAAAGACCGGAGCCCAGACCCTAAGTTCAAGCCCCAGTACTGGCACATAAAAAATAAAGAAAAGCTTTCAGGAGTTCCTAGTCCACTGTGGTGAAAGTCCAAATCAGTTGGGTGCTACTGACTCATGCTTATCCTCCTAGCTCCTCACGAGGCTGAGATCTGAGGATTATGGTTCAAAGCCAGCTTGGACAGGAAAGTCTGGGAGACTCTGATCTTCAATGAACCACAGGAAAACTGGAAGTGGTACTGTGGCTCAAGTGGTAAGCTGAAGAGCTGAAGGGACAGTGCCCAGTCCCAGAGTTCAAGGCCCACCTGACCTGCTTGAACCTCACTCTGTGTCTCTAAGCAGAGAAATTTCCAGTGGACCGCTAAGGGTCTCCCAATATCTAGGTGTCCTGCAAGTCTTTTTGAAAGCAGCCTCTTTGGGTGCCTTTGCCTAGAGAGTGGGCCAAAGTATCAGAGAAGGGTCTAGCCTTGGGGCACGGAAGTCATCAGCCAGGTCATCAGAATGGCATCTGTCATGGGTGCAGTGTGGATCTGAGCAGTAAGTCAATATTTCACACCAGGTTTCTGGGTCAGGAGGGGCAAGAGCTGCAAGATGGCACAGCCTGTAATGCCTACTCACGGAGGCAAATTTGTCAGGCACACCTTGGGTGGGTGTTGAGTTGGGCTCATGAAAGACTTGTAGGCTCAGGAATCCACAGCTGGCTGGCTGCTGCTTGTAGCAGTGGCTATCCCAGAAGTCCCTGGGCTCAGAGCCCTGCTTTGCTCACCAGTGTTAAGATGGAAGATGAAGGTCTGCAATCATGCACTGAGTAAAAACCAGCATCCATTGTGTTCTTCCTTTGGTCCTGTACCCTATGCATGAATGGAGGTGCAGTTTCCATGGGATGTACTGCCATGGCCCAGACCCCTCAGCCCAAGGAGTTGGGGAGAAATAACTTATGTGTCGAGAGTCTACTATGACTGTGCCTCTAGCTCAGCTCATCATTACTACCTTCCTCTGTGTGTGTGTGTGTGTGTGTGTGTGTGCATGGGCACATCTTGGTACTAGGGCTTGAACTCAGGATCCGGGCTCTGTCCCTCACATTTTTCATTCAAGGCTAGCAACTCTACCACTTGAGCCACAGTTTTTCTTCCAGCTTTCAGGTGGTTATTGTGAAAGGAGAGTCTCACACACTTTAGAAAAGTGAGCTGGTGAAAAGAAATGTACTCATTATCTTGCCCATGTAATTGTAACCCCTCTGTACAGTATTTTCACACAGAAAAAAAGGTCCTACTGATACAAAAAAAAAAAAAAAAAAGAAACCAAGAAAAGTGAGCTGGGCTGCCTCTGAATGCCAATCCTTAGATCTCAGCCTCCTGAGGAGCTAGGAATATGAGAGCATGAGCTATTAACATCTGGCCACACTTTCCTTCTTGGCTAAGACAGTATACCTCTCCCCCAGCCTAGCACCCATCTACAGCTAACCGTCCTCCCCCTCCCCCTACTTCTCCAGGCTTCAGAGGAAACGTACCATCCCCTGAGGACATAGAAATGAGATGCTTGACAGGTTTGAGCTTTATGTTCTTCACACAGTCAAGGGTTGCTGGGAGCTGATGTGGAGATCAGAGATCTAGGCCAGGGTAAGCAGATAGCTGTTAGAACAGAAGACAGTATGAAGAGACATCCTTGAAGCTGGATGCCATTGGCTCATGCGTATGATCCTAGCTACAAGGCTGACACATGAGGATCAAGCAAGATTCAAAGCTAGCCTGGGCAGACTCTTATCTCCAAGGAATGACCAAAAAGCTGGGAAGCAGAGCTACTGTAATTCAAGTGGTAGAGCATGAGCCTTGTGCAAACAAGCTAAAGGATACCACTTAGGCTCTGAGTACAAGCCCTGGTAAACACACACACACACACACACACACACACACACACACACACACACTAACATCCTTAGGAGGTGCCAGTGGCTCATACTAGCAATCGTTGCTACTCAAGAGGCTGAACTCTTAAGATTGCAGTTTGAAGCCAGCCCAAGCAGGAAAGTTCGGGAGACTCTTATCTCCACTAAACTACTAAAAAAAGATGAAATGTGAGCTGCGGTTAAATGGCAGAGTGTTAGATTTGAGCAAAGGAAGCTCGGTGCCTAGGCCCTGAGTTCCAGCTCTAAGAGGTTTTTTTTAAAAGACACCTTTTGCCCCCCATCCCCCCTCAGGCCATAAATCCAGATATTGGTCATCGTAGATCTCACTTCCACTCCTGCCACTTCCACAGCACCACCACAAGTGGCCTGTTTCTGGCCAGCTCTGGGTTAAGAAGTGAATGTACACAAGGAGGGCATACCCAGGTCAAGGCTAATGCCCCAGAACATTGAGGTATTGGTCATACCAGTCTCTCCTCCCCCAATTCCCTGGCCTTGGAATCTAAAGTCTGTGCCTCTATACTCTGGGCATCCAGAATTCTCTAGAAGGATTGGAGAGGGCCAGCTGGGGCTGGAAGATAGAGTTGCCTGAAATAAAGTACGTTGACGTTTCCTAGACACCAACAGACACTTCCAAGCCACCTTGGCCTCAGCTCCAATGTAGCCCGGAATCCTCCTTGCTTGAGCTGCCTTCAGTCCACTATCAAGCTCGAGTTGGCCAGAGTCATCGGCAACCTCCTTCCCCCACTCCACTGCCAGCCTGCTGAGAGGGACTTGCAGCCAGAGGTCTAGCTGAGGAAAAGGGCAGGACATCTCATGTCTGAGTTCCCCACCCAGAGACAGGCAAGATTTTATTGCAGCTGTCCCGGCTGACCCAGAATCCCCTGCAGGCGGCCAAAGATTTGGACAGCTGTACTTGGGCCCCAAAGAAAAGCTTGAACTCAGGTCTCTGGCAATTTAGGACTCATTGTAGACCCTGATAGGAGGCTAAAGGCAAGGTCGGTGTGGAGGAGGGGCACCATCCGTGGTCTGAAAGAGGCATACAGGCACCCAAGAAGGGGACAGAGAAAGATGAGGGAAACACACACACACACACACACACACACACACACACACACACACACACAAATATGGCACTGGTGTCTCACACCTGTCATCCTAGCTACTCAGGAGGCTGAGGTCAAAGCCAGCCAGCACAGAAATGTCTGTGAGGCTCTTATCTCCAATGAACCACCAAATAGCCAGAAATGGAGCTGCAGCTCAAGTGTTAGAGCACTAGCTTTGAGCACAGAAGCATAGGAACTTCAACTAGACCCTGAGTTCAAGACCCAGGTCTTCTACATCCAAACTCACAGACACAGACACACAGACAAAAGACACACAAACACACAGACACACACAGTGGTAGCCCAAAGCCTCAGCAGTCCCTGAGCACCCTAAATATTCCAGCCCAGAGATGATGGCACTACCATCATCAGACCAACGGCCGACAAAACTCAGAGCCTCTCACATGTCTGGAATGGTTCACAACACATCATGGCATTTCTACTGTAAAAACTGTTATGCAGAAAATTCAGCTACCTTCTGTATGATTGTACGTTATGGCGTTTTAACTTTGAGCCGGCCAGCAGGGCCTAAGCTCTTCAGATGAAGGTGTGCGCACTACTACTGGAGCCACAGCACCACATCCAATTTTCTGGTGGTTCATTGGAAGTAAAGTCTCACAGACGTTCCTGCCCAAGCTGGCTTTGAACCGTGATCCTCAGATCTCAGCCTCCTGAGTAGCTAAGATGACAGTTATGAGCCACTGGCAGTGCCAGGCTACACCCAACTTTTTTTTTCTTCAGCTCTTTCCTTTCTTTCTTTCTTTTTTTATTGTGGAAAATACTGTAGAGAGGGGATACAATTACATGGGCAAGATAAGGAGTACATTTCTCATCAAGCATTGTAGCCTCCTCATGCAGCCACCTTCTTATACCAAGGGAAAACCCAACTCATCAAAACACAAAAAACATGTAACCCTGAACTTCAGACTTGGTCACCAGCATCCAAAACCATTCTTCCATGGATGGAGAGCATATAATTGACACTACCATCCCACCTCTGCTCCCATTCACCCACTCCCTGCCTGCCACAGGCCACAACCTCTGGAGTTCTTGGTAAGGTACCACCCACCCTGCTATGGCTTCACACCGGGGTAAACCTGGGGAGTTATTAGAAATGTCTGTACTGTGAGGCCAGCATCTAGTCTCACAACCACAGCAACCCTACTACTTCACTATCTCTTGCAAGCAAGGAAGGGGTGTCTTTCTTTCTTGTTTGGTTTTTTGTTTTTGTTTTTGTTTTGTTTTTTGGTTGAGGGGCTTGAACTCAGGGTTTGGGTACTGTCCCTGATGTCTAATTTTCCTCAAAGCCAGTGCTCTACCACTTGAGCCACAGTGTCACTTCCGGTTGGAGATTGGAGATGAGGCTCTGGTGGGACTTTCCTGCCAGGGCTCGGAAATAAGATCCTCTGGATCTCGGCCTCCCTAGTGGCCAGGATGACAGGTGTGGGATGACAAGCATGATCCACCGGCTCATATCTTAAGGTGTCTAGTCCTTCAGAATTTCCACCTAGTCCTTCTCAAGATGCTACCACCTAGATATCCCTCTACCTCCCTCAGAGACAGCAAAGGGAGGCTAGAATCTGGGTGGGGCCATGGGGATTAAAGGGCCCCCTCCACATCACTAACCCCCTCTAAACTGTGATCTGCCTCCTCTGGATTATCTGGTCTTCCAGGGCAGATCAGACCCACGAGGAGTTCTGGGGCCTGCCCTATGTTCCCCTGCCCCACCCAACCGATACCTGAGGACTTCTGGGGCCAGCTGCTCCATGTCCTGGTGGAAGACATTGGGAGGGTTGCTGATAACCAGGCCCAGGGGTGCCCAGGGCAGAAGGAGTGTCCAGCTCCCCTCTGTCAAAGGAGACACAAAGCATGGATGGATCTACTGAGAGCTTAAGGGCATAACCATCCAACTGTCACAAAGTCACTGGGAGAACTGTTTTATGGTGACAGCCCTGGGGCCTGACCTCAGGGCCCCGGCACTGTCCCTGACTTTCTTTGTCTCCAGGGCAGTGCTCTTTCACCTGAGCCACCGTGCCACTTCCAGATTTTTCTGTGTATGCAGGACCTAGGAATTGAACCCATGCTTTCCTGTGTGCTAGGTGAGCCCTCTACCTCTAAGACAAAATTCCAGGCCTGTATAGGTGTTCTTCTGTGACCCCTGAGGCCTGTATTGGGACAGTCTCGCACATCTATACCAAGTCTCTTACCAGAAGCCCTGGCCGGAAACGAACACGCTACATTGTCCATCATCTGCAGCACCTTCGCACTCTGTGCTTCCTTCAGATCCTCCTTGTTAAGCAAGACACTCTTTACAAGTGCTGTTTCCAAGATGCTCTTTCCAATGACCTTGGCAAAGCTGGAGCCTCTGCACTTTGCAGGCTGCCAGCCTTGTCAGGCTCTGCCTTCCAGCCAGTGTGGGTTGAGAATGCATGAAGGGGAAGGGCTGGATTCCACCACCAGATTTCAGAAGACCCTGATTCACCACCCAGGGACAGGTGTTGTATCACACTGCATGAGAGGGGGTTCGAGGCCTGGGCAATCTGTGGGCAACAAGACGGGGCCATTTCTTTGTGTGGGCTTGAACTGAAGATCTGGGAGCTGTCTCTCTGAGTTTTATTCCTCAAGGCTGGTGCTCTACCACTTGAACCACAGCTCCATTTCTGGCTTTTTGGTGGTTCCATGGAGAGTAGAGTTTCACAGGCTTTCCACCTTATGGCTGGCTTCAAACTGTGATCCACAGATATCAGCCTCTGGAGTAGCCAGGATGACAGGCATGAGCCTGAACCCCAGGTGACGGGGACCAAAGGCTTTTTGGTTTTGTTTGCTCCTTTTTATCTCCAGTCAACTAGCAAGCCCAAGTTAAAATAATCAGTTACAGTGGTTCAAATTCTTTTCCTAGGTCAGTTAATCCAAGGAGATAAAGTGTCTTTGGAAAAGGCTAGTCTGAGTTGCCTTAGGGGTGATTGTGTGTTTGTGTGTGTGTATGTGTGTGAGTGTTGGGGATACCTACCCTCATCTCTGTGGTGCCTCATCCTCCCAGCAGGGAGAGCATCCAGGATCCTGACCCTAATGGAGGTGGATGGGGAAGGTAACTAAGGTCACTTCCAGGGGGATGATCCGAATTCTGTCCTGCAACTTAAGCCTGGACAGATAAAGGAAAGAAGGAGAGGGTTAGGGGAACATGAAAGGGAGCCCCTTACCTTTAGCTACATGTACCAGCAAGAAAACTGAATACATCTTTCTTGGTAGTCAGATAAAAGGTGTACAATGTTCATTTATTTCATGATTGTGTTAGTCCTAGGGCTTGGATTCAGGCCCTGGGTGTTATACCTGAGATTGTTTTGTTCACGGCCAAGGCTCTACCAGTTGAGCCACAGCACCACATCTGGCTTTTTTGTGTGTGGTTTTGGGGAGGGAGGTGGTTTATGGGAGATAAGATTCTCACAGACTTTCCTGCCCGGTTGCTCTGAGTCATAACCATCAGACCTCACCCTCCCAGAGAGCCAGGATGATGGGTGGGCACCATGACCTCCTAGCCTCTACCATCCATTTATAATCCCTTAGGCCCAGGGCTGGGCCACCCACACTACACCTCCTTGTTGGGAGTAGGAAGCAGACATGAGTGGGTTTGATACTTCAACAGCCTACCTATCTTTGAGCATTGTTCTGGGTCAGTCTGATGGAGGCTTCATCCTTATCCACAGCAATGACTTGGCTCTGTCACAAGAACAAATGTCCAACGGGAGGTGTCAGGTCTGGGGTCTTTTCTCTGAACCACGCCACCATAACCAAAACGACACTCCCCAGCAAAGGGTAGTACACATGGAGTGTTTTTATTGTCTTATAGCCAGGGTCTTGTCAGATAGGTGGGGGTATAGGTCAGAGGCCCTGGATTGTGCTGGGCAGGGGGACAAGGCGACACCTTCTCATCCACTTTCCTTCAATGGTATAGCAGAGGGATGTGGGGAAGGACACATGGGATGGACAATGAATAACCATCACAGTCTAGCCAGGGCACAGAGGGGCTTACCTCATGAAGCTGGTTCAACATGCTGAGCAAAACAGCTCCTGACCCACAGCCTACCTACAAAATGAGAGGGCAACCTTGTGTTCCAGCCACATGAGGATACTGGGCCACCTCCTCCAGCACCCATTCAACCAATTCCTGAGAGAGAGAAAGAGGGAGAGAGGGAGAGAGAGAGAAAGAGAGAGAAAAACACACACAGAGGGCCAGAATTATACTTAAGCCAGATGTCGGTGTTTCAGACCTATAATCCTAACTATACAGGAGGCTGAGATGTGAAGATCGTAGTTCATAGCTGTCTCAGAAGGAATGTCTGTGAGACTCTTATCTTCAAAGACCCAACAGAAAATGGGAAGTGATGCTGTGGCTCTTGTGGTAGAGCACTAACCTTGATTTGAGGAGCTCAGGGACAGCATCCAGGGCCAGAATTGAAGCCCCACAAATGACAAGAAGTGGATTTCCCATGACAAGAAGTGGACTGAGTAACACCCACTGTCCTAGGAAGCATGGCAGAGAAATCAGGCCAACCTTCCTGTCAGCTGGGGGTCATGAGTAGGTCACCTGGCTTCTCCATGACTCATTTTCCCCAGCTGGAAAAATCAATAGAGTGAAGGATC
>NW_024871949.1:0-44124 GCF_019054845.1 Dipodomys spectabilis
ATAGGATTTCATAACCTTGCAAGTGTTGTCTAAGATTGATCTTCACTGAAATGATTGCCATTGATATCTTTCTCAAGATTCCAAATGTTTATACTTTCAGCTGACCTTCCACAAAACTCATACTCCAAACATTACTTTTTAGTTTGCTCATGTAATTATAGGAACATAAATATATGTCTGAAAAAGTTAAATACCTTTATCTGCTGTCATTAATTTAGTATAACTAATACAATTAAGTAATTACCCTGAGGGAAATAAGATACTTCCTTCTAAATACAGATTTGCACACACACACACACACACACACACACACACACACACACACACACATATTTACCACTCTGACTCAGGTTAGGTTCCTGACATTGGGTATCAGACAATGATCTAATAATGAAACTTTCCTGCCTAGACATAAAATATATTCATAATTCCACACATACAAAAACACCAGATCATTCAAAATAATGAGAATATTTAACAGAACCAACCAGCTCTTGAGCCATCTATTCCTTGATTTCACTCATTCATGATGATGCACTTTTCATATTATATTTAAAAATCTTTTTGAGTCTCTCTGTTTAGCAGAACAACATATGCTATCATATAATACCAAATGTAGGTAAAATTACTTGTCCCTAGGTAATCTTTAATATATCTTATCAAGACTTCTTTTTCCTTTTTTCAGAGTCTGTTTCTGGAATTTTGCCCTAATTTCTAATATTAAATTACAAAGGACATTCCGTATTCCTTAATTCATATTTCCTAAAAGTTATGCTATGGAGTTGAATTTGATTTGTTTGCTTATTCAAAATTAAATTTTCTTAACAACTTGCATTATTGTTTATGTTACTCCTAAGCCATTTGAAATATCAAATAAAACTGGAAATTGCCCTCAGCAATGCTTTGTGAATGGCATTAATGTTTGGGGAGGGATGAAGGACTTGAATTATCTAGAGTGCCTTAAAATTGGCACTGTGATCCAAAGGGCTCACCATTTAGTCAGCTTTTAAAGTGTGGTCTTCTTATTTCATATAAGAAGATATAAGTATGCTTTTCATCACATTCTTGTCTGCAAAGCAGTAGAATTATTTTCTTTGTACAGTTGATGTCCAGCTGCGACTGTAGTGAAACCTACAAATAACTGCAGAGCTGTATTAGCTGCTCTAGATTTTGAAATTTTCTTCCAGTAGCCCTTGTGATTTTAGCCCAGATTCATGGGATAGGCACATAATCCACAATTGCAAAGCAGCACAATGAACTTCAATTTTTTTTATTGTTTCCTGTTTTTCTAATTGATGGTCTTCTAAGGAGCTAGAGGATATTTATTTCTCATTGTTGTTGATGTGACTTAAACAAATTTTCCAGATTTTTCAAATACAATAAAGAGATATAAAGGAGACATATTTAATCACAAAATGCAGCTAAACCTTTGCATGATTTTTTTAATTCTAGTCCTGTTTTCAGTTATCTTCAAATAATTTTCAGATGAGCCAAGCATATGTGTAAATTGACATGTATCAAGCATACAGAACTCTGGAATCTTTGGACATTGATTTTTCTATCAACTTCACTTAAAAAGAAAATTATCATTTGCTTCATATCTTCGGTAATCTACTTAAACAGTTTTTATTAATTTTATCAACAGATCTCATAATCTATGGGATTGATGCATTGCATAAGTATTTGATTCCTTATTTGCAATGAATTAATATTATATTTCTTTTACATTTTTACACATGAAATAATGACATTCTTGAAGATAAAACATGCCTGTTTTTCATTTTGTTTGCCAAAATGGAACTATTAGACATTTTGAAAATTTAGCTTAAATCTGGACCTTCAAATTTCACTAGGACTTTAATTGTGTTACTTACAAATTTAATATTAAAATAAAAAGCATTATTAAATAGAAAGCAAGATTATGTTATCATACCTTAATCCCTGAATTGACTTTATAATAAAAAACATTTATATTTATATAACAAGATATACATACTCAAATTATGATATATGGAAATATAAAAGTCCTTTTTTTGTTTTGTGTTTGTTGTTGTTTATAGTTTGTGATTATTCTGTCTTCTTTACCTTATGCCTGGTGTATTCATTGTCCATCTTCAGGAATGTGAGGGGTGGGCACAGAGATTTAGGGAAAATTGTGAAAAATTGCAGCAGTGGAGTTCATTGAACATTGATGAAAGTGAACTATTTAGCACATGGGTGGGGACAGGAGAGTGGGACTGGGAACAAGTGAGGGAACTGAAGACATTTCACAAAAGGAAATTTACTCATTACTTGACTCTTGTAATTGTAATCCATCTATAAATCGCCTTAATAAGAACAACAGAGTAAATTTATTTTAAAAAGGCAAACAAAATGTTGTTTCTTAGAATCCTAGGAGTTTGTGTTGTTCACTGGTTTGAGCTGGTTGAGTTTATCTCTGAAAATAGCTACGTTGAGATACATTGAGCAAATTTGTGAGCTAATAGTAGATAAAAGTCAATTATGATTGTATGGTTTTTAAGACTGATTCATTTCTTCAATCTAATATGTATCATTTCTGTCTACCGTTTTTTGGTTTCGCTTGTTCTGTTTTTTTAAGGACCTAGTGGTGCATCATTAGTGCTGATTCAAGATTGTTCTAATTTTCTGATGTACATACTCAAAGCTATACATTTTCCTGAGTATCACCTGTGCTGTTGTGTCCAAGAGTTGGTAGTATTTTGTGTGTTCACTTATACTGAATTCCATAAAAGTTGGAACTTCCCTCCATATGTCTTCAGTGACTCACTGATTATTTAGCAATGTGTTATTCAGTCTGTTAGTTTCAGAATTTTTTGTGATGCCTTTTGATGTCGAGATCTAATTTGGTCCCATTGTGATCTGACAGGATACAAAGAGTAATTTCATTTTTATTTTTGAATTCTGACAGATTTTTCTTGTGATATAAGATCTGATCTATTTTGGAGAACATTCCATGGGCTGCTGAGAGTAATATATATTGTGACACTGCTAGGTTAAATATTCTGCCGATATCTGTTAGGTATAGTTTGTCAATGCAGTTATTTAGCTCTGAAGTTTCTTTGCTAATTTTTTACCTGGATGGCCTGTCCAGAGGTAAGAATGATGTGTTCAAGCAACCAACAATATATTTGAATGTATGTGTATTTTTAGAGTAAGTATTATTTGTCTAATGAATTTGGGAGCTCTAAAATTCAGGACATTGATATTTAGAATTGTTATGTCCCTCTAATGAAGAGTTTTCTTTACCAATATTTAATGTCCTTCTTTGTCTCTTTTTACTTTCATACCACTTTTAATGTAAAGCCTATTTTATCTAATATTAGTATAGCTACTCTGGCCTGTTTATGAGGTCCATTTTTAATTTGTAAAGATGATGTACAGAAGGGTTACAATGACTTAAGTCAGATAAAGAGCACATTTTTTTTTAACAGTGTCACCTCTTCCTTCATGTTCTCCCAGTTTTTCCCTTTCAAGCTCCCTCTCCCATAAGTTGTATAGTTCATTTACAATGTAGTTTCTATTGAGTAGCACCGCTGCATTTGTTAACCCTTTGTCCCACCATTTCTGTGCTCTCTCGCCCTTTCCAAACTTGCACATATGAACAAAGGTGCACAATTTTTAAAAAACTGCATCAGAACACAGAAGGAAAAGCAAAATAATTTAAAAAACTATCATTTCTTGGAGACCATTTTAATGAACATTATTTTATATGATAATATTCATATAGCTATTAAGCCCTTGTGATCCTCTCCACATAGCATTTTGATCTCACTGTATAAATGTTTAAATCCCATATAATTTATCATGTCCGACTGTAATGTTTTCTTTTTTACCATCCCCATGTCTTTACTTGTAGAATTAGAGGCACATTCTAATGCAACAAATGAGGGAAATCAGGCAGCATATATTTCTTTGAATCTGTCTTTCTTCACTTAATGTAAGATTGTTCCAAGTCTTTCCTTTTCCTTATGAATGGTGTAATATTCTTTCTAGATCAATAGAATTGCATCATACTGAAGAGTTTCTTCAGGAAAAGGAAAAAGATAGCAGGATATTTAGAAAGAAAATGGAATGGAAGAAGATTTTTACTAAGCATCAGACAAGGGTTTTCATAGTTAACCCATATTTAGATATCAAAATTTAAACCCAACAAAAATAGACACTCAAATAAACAAGAACCCAATTAATATATGGAATAAAGACAAAGATAAATTTTTAGAAGAAGTAAGAATGACAAATAGACACATCTCTCTCCATAAAAGAAATGCAAATTCAAACAACACTGAGATTCATCTCACCCCTGTTACAATGTCATTATGAAAAACTGAAAAATCACAGATAGTGATATGGATGTGACCCAAAGGAAACTCTATTTCACTGTTGATGGGAATGTAATCTTTTCAACCACTTTAGAAAACACTATGGAAATTGCTCTCACACGTGAATAGAGAGCTACCTACCTATGATCCAGCAACTCCCCTTATGGGCATTTATCCAACAGAGCAGAAACAAGGCCACACTGAATCTACCAGCACAATCATGTTCATTATTGCCTTATTTTCTGTAGCCAACATATGGAATCAGCCCAGATGCTTCTCATTGTAAAAAGAGATCAAGAATTATATATGTATATTTAAATTATATATATATCTATATATATATATCTAAATTTATTGATCCCAATTTACAAGTTTATGTATGCATATATGCATATATACATATATACAACATATACATATATATATATATATATATACATACATACATAATGGAATTCTGCTCATCCATAAGAAAGAATAATATTGCACCATTTTCAAGGAAAATGAAACACTTAAAAATAATATTAAGTGAAATAAAGCAGACTCAGAGAAACTTAGCTTGCATGATTTTCCTCATTTGTGTTAGATAGAAGGTGCCTATAAATGTAAAATTAAACACACTGGATGGGATGCAAGGAGGTACAAATGAATTATCTGAAGTGGTAGAGTACATGGAGAGTGCAAATACTATAATTCTCTTAAAAGACTAAGACAAGGTTCTCAACCAAATAAATACCAGTAAATGTGTACTGCAAGAGAGGACAATATGGGGGGGGGCAATATGAGAGGGGTAGGAAATTGAAGGGGAAAAGGATCGAATACAGGCAAAAATCCATTGTATACTTCCCAGAATTGAAATATGCAAAGCAAGGGGTAGTGTGAAATGGGGGGAGAAGATATTGAAATGGTAACACAATTCCAGGTGCTTCGTACACATAAACTGCTTTGTTAAATGGCAAGTAATTCCAGAACATAATATTGAGATACATAAGAATCAGGGTTGATTGGGATGGGTGGATGAAAATGTTGAATGCGGTGACATTGATCAAGATGCAATGTATCCATACACTGTTTCAGTGAATACCAACTACTTTGTACAACTAAAGATAATAAAAAATATTCAAAAAATTAATTATGATAGTTGAATATAGAGTTGAACCTCAATTAGATTCCCATTTAAAATTATTTGGGGGTTGCCAGTCATGGGGCCTGAACTCAGGGCCTGGGCACTATCCCTCAACTCTTCATCTCAAGGCTAGCACTCTACCTCTTGAGCCACAGCACCTCTTCGAATGTTTTTTTGCTTATATGTTACTATGGAATCGAACCCAGGGCCTCATGCATGCAAGTCAAGCACTCTACTACTGAGCCACCTTCCCAGCCCTTAAAAATATTTTAAACCTGGAGACTTGGAGAATAAAATTCAAATAATAAAACTTTATTAATCTTTTTTATCTGAATTTGTGAAATTTAAATCAAAACTCCTTTGCTTTTTTTCAGCCACTGGGCTGTTAGTACATTTCAAAGTAAGTGGCTTAAAAACATCAGGAGTATATTATCCATACTCTAGAAGTTTAAACATTGATTATAAAATGGTAATTCCAAGCAATTCTTTGTCTAATGGGGTCCACTTTCTGGTTCATTATAATCTATTTTCTGGACGTTCACATGGCAGAGTAATTATATTGGGCTTCTTTTATCAGGATCAATATTGCAGGGTAATCTCTGAAACGTTCATTCTAATGTCACCAGGCAGAGGAATAGAATTTCAACATGCTTATCTGGAAGGAGTTACATCGTCCAATACACTTTGCAACCTTTTGTTTTAATTCAGTGTGGTGTATCATTTGGATATTATTTCATAGAAAATAATAACAAGGACAAGCTTATATCATATGAATTATGTGAATGATTCTTCTTACAGTGGGGATAATTATAGTGATGGCAAAGTGAAGTATGATTGTTTAGTGACTCTTGAATCACATCATAGGTAACCATGTAAACGTGATACAGCCTAAAGCCGTTCTGATGTCTTTGTACAATCTCCGATGTGTTAATTGCTTTCAAAAATATTCGTTTGAGCCAACAAATACAGATCTCCTTTGATTTTAATTAAGGTCTGCTATTAGAACTCTCACAGTCACCAAAATCAGAATATGCTAATATGTCTGATAAAATACAAAATAAAATTGTTACAATTAATGAAACATGAAAACTGTAATATTAATAGCACTATAAATACTAGTATTCACAGTATATAATGTATTGGCAACCTTTGGTTACTTCAGTTTTAAAAATATTTATAACTAAGTGTGAATTGTTTACAAATAATTATTTGATGATGTATAGAAACTGAGAAAAAGGTTTGCATACATATTTACTACAGATGCAAACAAATACATCTGGTATTTCTGATCCTTCATTTGCTGGTTTCATTCATGCATGGGGAACATGCAAATGAAAATTGCAAAATTGCATTTACTAAAGGGTTAATTACATGAAGTTTATGTTGGGCTAAATACCTGATTTTATAAATTAAATCGTTTTTGTCCCTTCCTTCCTCCATCCCTTCCTTTGTTCCTTCGTTCCCTCATTCCTTCCTTCCTTCTTTCCCTCCTCCTTCATTCCCACCATCCTTACCTCTCTCTCTCTTTCTCTTCCTTTCTTTTTCTTTTATTTTTTTCTTCCAATCTTTTACTCAGAATATTTCTTATGGCTATAAAAAAATACCAAATATTGTACTTTAAGGTGTTATGAGTAATTATGAATATACTAGAATAATATTAATTTTAATAACCTATGTTATATCTTAAGAGAAATTATACTAAAAACAACTTCACAAAATTTGTAGGATATGTAACAAATAT
Source organism: Dipodomys spectabilis (assembly GCF_019054845.1). NCBI lineage: Eukaryota > Metazoa > Chordata > Mammalia > Rodentia > Heteromyidae > Dipodomys > Dipodomys spectabilis. The sequence goes on from NW_024871949.1 coordinate 7,208, forward strand.
CACTTTCCATGACATTATTTCCTCAAAGTAAAATAAGAATTTAGACATAAAATTGCGTATGTGTTGTTTTTGTGATTTGAACTCTCAAGGATATTGGTTTAACATTTGAGCCACAACTCCACTTCTGGCTTTGTGTGTGTGTGTGTGTGTGTGTGTGTGTGTGTGTGGTGATGTGTGTGTGTGTTTAATTGAGATTCGACTCATGAACTTTCTTTCCAAGGCTGGCTTTTTAAAATTTTTTAATTTTTTTTATTGTGAAAATACAGTACAGAGGTGTTACAATTACATGGGCAAGGTAATGAGTACATTTCTTATCAAGTTTTGTTGCCTCATCCTTTTTTTCTACTTCTCAACTGTTCTCATCTCCGCCCCTTCTGCCCCATCCACCACCCCCCGTCAAAGTTGTAAAGTTCGTTTTTCTACATAATGACTTGTACATCTCATTGTTGCAATGGGTCCACCTGTATCCTTATTTAAACCATATGATTTTTCCCTTGCCCTCCACAAATCATACCAACATCAAATACAATGCAAGCAGTGGTTATACTGTGGGGGAGGGGCATGTCTGTGACAAGCAGAATAGGTCAGATAAGTTGATGTTAGGTGAAATGAACCCTAGGATGAGTATTTAAATGTTTGTTTTTTTTCTTTCTTGCAATTGTTTCTAACATATTTATAAGATTATTTCTTTGTTGCCAAGGCTGGCTTTGAACCCCAGATTCCTGAGTAGTGAGGATTACAAGCTTGAGAAACCCATATTAAGCACAGATATATCTAAGAATAAAATATATTTCTTATTATTTTAATTCTAGAGGCTCAATTTAACAAATTAACATTTAGATATTTATTTAGTTATTAAACCTGAACATGCACTGCGAAAAATAGTTTTCATTTTTTTAAAAAAATATACACTCAAAGGTTTAAATGTCAGAATCTTTGCACTAATTGAAATGCTCTATTATTCAAAAGCGACAAAAGGATCCTTAATCAAATTTCTCATGTAAGCTAAAAGCAATAGGCTCTGTCAGAGTTAATGAAGCAATTTTTCATTAAATTAAATATTATCTACTGGGGTCACATGATTTTTTCTTCCTTTAAACCTAAGAGTTTTTGACATAAAATATAGATTCATACGTTTTTTGAGTATATAAAAATTTTAGTTACTGGTCATGTATTTCTGAAGTTTGATTGCTAAGACATTTCAGAGAAACACTGAATTTCATGTATTATGCCAACAGTGATTTTTAGACATTGAATCAATCTCAATATGACATAAAGCAAGATATTCCATGACTCATGCAATTATTCCTAGAATTGAACATAACTTGTTTTTGAATGGTAGGAAATTCATGTTATACCTACTCTATAGAATAATTAAGAAATAAATGATCGTGATAGTATCTATTTTTTCTTCAACTAGAAAGAAAGAACCTCACAACAGATGACAAAATCTTGAATAGAAATGTCATAAAATTATGAAAAATTCAAGTCATTATAAGTTAGATGAAATAGTCTATTTTGGGGGTGGGGGGGATCCGGTCATGGGGCCTGAACTCTGGGCCTGGGTGCTGTGCCTCAGCTCTTCAGCTCAAGGCTAGCGCTCTACCACTTGAGCCAGGATTGGGATTAATAATTAGCTTTCACTATGTTGCCATAAAAAGGTGAACCCTCTCACGTGGGCATAGTTGTAGAGATTTGGTCACTGAGAACTTGTGATCAAGAGAATGTTAAGATCAAAGTCCTTTCCTCCTCTTCCTTCTTTTACTTCCGTCTCCTTTTGCTTTTCCTTCTCCCTCTCCCTCTTCCCCTCCTCATGTTTCTCCCTTTCTCCACTCTTATTCCTACTTTTCTTTACTTCCTGGCTTCCATGAATACACATACTCCATCACATGTTCCTGACATGGGGTACTGTGCCACCACCAACCGAAAGCAATGAGGATAAGAAATATAAACTGAAATGTGTAAAATCAGAAACCAAGATTAATCTTTCCCCCTTTTAAGTTAATTTTATAAAGAATTTGGCATATTAATAGGAGACTTCACAGCATGCTCTCATGTATTATAAGGGATAAGATTTACTGGAAAAAATCTGACCAACATCGCCCTAATGAAATGATTGTTTAAATTAATATTATATTAGGACAAATCTAGTTTAAAATATCAGATATACTTCAATAAGAGGCAAAAAAATCACCTCTATGGTTTCCTATGAAAAGATAGCAGAATTCATTCTGTTCCTCAAGGAAATAGACCTATAAGTGACAGCATTGTCAATTTCATAAATGATGTAAGAAGACTGTAGAACAAATTACAAACTAAACTGCATGATATAAAATTTACTTTGTCCTGTGTATTCTATCTATGTCTGGATCCCAAAATGACTTGTGTTTTATCATATTTTTAATTAACTTTAAGTAGTTGTATGGGAGTTGCTTTTTGACAAAGAAGTTAATGAATAGTGTTTAGTGAGGTTTTTTTTTTTTTTCTTTTTTCTTTTTTCTCTCCTGAGGTTTGAACTCTGGGTCTGAATGCTGTTCCGGAATGCCTTTGGATGAATGCTAGAACTTTCTGAGATTTAATTGGAAATAAGAATCTCACAGACTTTCTTGCCTGGGCTGGCTTCAAACCTCAATCCTCAGCCACCTGATTATATAGGATTAAAGGTGGGAGCCGCTAGTGCCAGGCTTAATACAATACTCCTTTTTTTAACTCGTCCTGGGGCTTCAACTCAGGGCCCTGGCAATGTCCTTGAGCTTCTTTTCCTCATGATAGTACTCTATGATATGTGTCATAGTGCCAATTCCAGATTTTTTGTTTATGTAGTAATGAGGAATCAAACCCAGTGCTTCACACATGCAAGGCAAGCAGTCTACAACTAAGCCACATTCCCAGCCCTATACAATGCCCCTATACATTATCCCTCATCCTTCTCAATCCTATCTCATCCCTCAATTTACATAATTTTGTAGAATATTCACTGACTCGCAATAGTATGTATAGTCACTCAGAAGATATACCACGGATCATATTTTCTTGATAGTCTTATTCAGCAACATACTAATGTTATGCATTATAGAATTCTGTGATTTTAAACTCTAAATTATCACTTAGATTCACCCACTACTATTCTAAAAATTTTCCTAAGGTTAATGCAAATGCAATTTGTAATTCTTCGATAAAGTAAAATGATTCTTAGAATATTAAAGAGTTGGAGTAAGAATGTTACCTTCAGTTCTAGATCATTTTATCCTTACTACCCTCTCAAAATACTCCCATATTTATTACTAGTCACTTCCTGTCAACATTCCAACCTACCTCCGTTGAGCAGCTATTATTTCTTATTCTTCCTCTACAGATGAGCCAATTTTAAAAAGTTCATATAATTAGAAAATGTAGTCTATTTTATCCATTTTTCCCATGTAATATTATGTTTCTAAAGTAAGTCCATGTAAACTTTTCTCATGGAGAGAGCATGTGTATAATGGAATAACATCCTGAATGGACATTTAAATACTTTATGATATGTTATTATAAAAGTTTTGGCTATGTATATTCTTGTACATGTGTCTCATTGGACATATGTTGCAATCTATTTTGTATATAACATTATGATTCAAAATGCTGGATCATAGAGGCAACTCTACATATAATATCTTAAAGATTGTCAGTATGTTCAACAAACTGACTATATAATTTTAAATGTCAAATACCAATGTATAAGGATTCCAATTTCTACATAATGGTTGTACAGGGCTATCTTATTGTTTCTATTTCCACTAATCTCTATATGTATGCAATGTCTAGGTATGTTATGATCTTTCCATATGTTCCTTGGTTGTTATTATATTACTATAGAGATATGTATTTGGATTTTTTATAACTTATTCAGGATGGTTAAAGTTTTTCATCGACATTCATATACTATTAATATATTTCTGATTCAAGTCTCTTTAAATAAATTTATATGTATACACACTATATGAACATATGCATATATTCATACTTACATGTGTATATATACTAATACCTATATATATAAGAATATACAGATGTGTATATACATGTATATAGACATATATGCATATTATTATATTCATTTGTCTGTAAGTTATCATTTTACTTTATTTGTTAAACACGTCCTTTATTGATTTTACTACATGTTATATTATGGTTGATGTTGTACAGAGGAGCCAGCTGCCTGTGGCTCACCCCTGTAATACTAGCTACTCAGCAGGCTGAGATCTGATTATCGTGTTTCAAAGCCAGCCTGTGCATGAAAAGTCCATGAGACTCTTATCTCCAATAAACCACCAGAAAACCGGAAGTGGCAATATGGCTCAACTGGTAGAATTCTAGCCTTGAGTTGAAGAGCTGAGGGACAGCACCCAGGCCCAGAATTCAAGGCCCACAACCCCCACAAACACCACGACCAACAACAAAAAGAATACTGACTGAAATTCAATAGTAGTAAGCAGTCTTAAAGATAGGCTGAAGTCTAACATTTTAGTATAATCCTAGATTCCAGCAGCCTTCTAGTCCAATGAGCTAAGAGACCTCAGAATGTTGATCGAATTTCTTAGTTTATTTACACAATCACTATAATTATGTATTTTCTCATCTCTTTCTTTCATTTCACCACAGAATCTGTATTTATCCTTTATGCCATACTTGAATACAAAAGCCTTTGGAAGATATTTATTAATTGGTGTATATTAATTGTACAGCGATAACTTATTGAAATATTTTACACTTTCACATATTAATGAAGGGCCTGATTAACCTGTTTCTGGTTTCTTTCTTTCTCCATTCCCATTGCCTTTCATTTTTCAACTGTTTTCTGTGAATTTCTTTGTGCTGCCTTCAAACATTGACAAAATGTATTAAAGTGCTGTTCATTCGTCTTTATTGAAAATTATACAATGCTGAATATAAAAGAAAAATCTAAATAAATGGAGACATAATTTTTGTGTTTTGGAGGATACAATTGAACAATAATATAAATTGTCTCCTCCCTTTTTTTTTTCATTTTTTGATCATTCATGGGGCTTGAAATCTGGTCCTGGTCGCTGTCCCTCTGCTCTTCAGTTCAAACTGAATGCTCCACTCATTTAGTAACTGTGCCACTTCTGGTTTTCTGGTGGTTAATTGGACATAAGTGTCTTATGGACATTTCCATTCCAGGTGGCTTTGAACCGCAATCCTCAGATCTCAGCCTCCTATGCAGCTATGATTACAAGCATGAGACAACAGAGCTCAGGTTCACAGTTTTATTTATGTTTATGACAATTTCTAAAAGCACCTGTCGAGCACTATTTTAGACATTGACAAAGCAAAATAAGCTGGAATATATTTCTCTGTCCAATAGTAAAACTCTTAGTGTAAAATTGTTATATTTGTAAAGGAAAGATTATACAGCTCAATGGGTCTGTAGAGCACCAGATTATATCCACGTAAATGTTATCAAAGAATATTTAGTAAGGGGTAAATCCAAACATTTGAGGAATGATATTCGCTTTAATAAGTGGTGATAGGTTAGACAGTATTTGGGAGAATTAAAAAGTGAACATTGACTTAAACATAACTATTTATTCAAATGTTAAGTTCAAGCTGGATTAAAAAGTGGCATATAAAACAAAAAAGTGATGTGAACTAAAGCAAAGAAATTTGCTTACCCGAAGTGGTGCTATGGCTCAAGTGGTAGAACTCTAGCCTTGTGCTGAAGAGCTGAGGGACAGCATCCAGGCCTAGAGTTCAAGGCCCACAACCAGCACAACCACCACCACCAATAATAAAAAGAATACTGACTGAAAAAGAAATAGTATTAAGCAGTCATATAGATAGGCTCAAGTCTAACATTTTAGTACTATCTTAGATACAAGCAGCCTTCTAGTCCAATGACTCCAAATGTCAAGACATCTTGACCATTTTGGAGATGAAGCATTCTTAAATTTGGCATTAAAATTATAGGAAAGGAAAACGATATAGTTGAGCTCAATAAAAGTGTAAAACAATTTAGTCTGTGAAAGCTCATATACAAGTAGTGAATAGAAGTTGGGAGCAGTTGGCTCATGTATCTCATCTTAGCTCCTTGGGAGGCTGTGATTTGAGTATTCCTGTTTGAAGGCAGCCCACAAAATAAAGTCCCTGAGAATTTTATCACTGATTAATCAGCAAAATGCCAGAAGTGAGGCATGACTCAAATGGTAAATTGTTTAAAAATGCAACAAATCTCAGGGACCCTGAGTTCAAGCTTCAGCTGTGAGCAAAGATGATTCCCAGCACCTTCATGGGACTCTGGGAGATTCAGAAACCCGGGATGCCTCCAGGATCCTTTCTCTGCAACATGAAACTTTGGGACAGGATGTGGTAGACCATCCTTCCAGGCCCCAGGGGGGAGGAGAGCAGGCCCCTTGAACCGGGCCTCAGCTCACTGGCAACCTCATTCACACCTGAGTCGGGAATTGAGTGCCACACAGCTGGTCAGCTGCTGGACAGAGATCTTTGAGAAGATAGGCATTTCACAGGCCCAAGAATCCAGCTAGTACATCATGGATCACATCCTAGGAGCCAAAAGAGTTAAGCGTGGTGGGACCAGGAGGATGGGAAGAGGGAGGAGGGAGAATTGTGGGAGAGCTTCATCAGGCTTTGCCCTCCCCCCTCCCCCCCAGGATCCTTACCTGCATCGAATGGGACTTTTCTATAGTATTGTCATAGGCTCATATACTTATCCAAAAAAACAGTTACAGTGTGCAACAGGCTCCGGGAGTCATAGATGAAATGATCCACTGCTGGTTCCATAGCACATGAAGAAACCTTAGATTGATCTGGATGCTAGTGCTTCACACCTGTCACCTAGCTACTTAGGAGGCTGAGATGGGAGTATTGAGGCTTAAGGCTGGGGCAGGAAATCCTGTAAGACTCTTATTTCCAACTAACTACCAAAAAGAAAACACCAGAAGTGGATGTGTGGATCAAGTTGTAGTCTGTTGGCCTTGAGTAAAAAGGCTCAGGGACAGCATCCAGGGTCCAAGTTCAAGGACCATGAGTGAGAGAAGAAAGGAAAAGAGAGTGAGAGGAGGGAAGGATGGAGTGAGAAAAAGTGGAACGGAAGAAGGGGAAACAGGCATGCCTTGGTTTGGAGTCCCTGGATCAAGGGAGCCAACCATTCACAATCTCTGTGGGCAAAGTTTCAGAGTCTAAAGACAGTATGTAGGACCAAGCCGCTGACCTATCAGCAACTTCATGAAATCCAGGTGTTGTGTGGTCGCTGACTGCAGAAGGATGTAGACCCTAGGGCTCAGGGTTGGTCACCAGGTTTTAATCTCTCCTGGCCCCACCAAGTTTATTTTCTGGTCAGATAAGAAGAAAAGCTCCAACAGCTAGGTAGGTGTTGGGGTGACGCAGTGTAAGGTGGGGGGCAAGGGATAAGAAGGAAGATGAAATGAGAGGATGATCCCAGGTCATGTGTGTCAGGACATTGGAGCCATGATCTCGCATGACAATCTAGACCATCAGTGATAGAGCCTTTGACCAACCATAGGGTTATTAAAAGTCCTGGTGTCTTGGGTTCACCATTGAGCACCTGGCTGTCATCCACCGCAGGATGCCTCTGCAGTACAACTTTGGGGACTGGGATTTCCAGGGCTCAATCTGAAGATCACAACTCCAGTGTTCATTTCAAGACCAGAGACAGAGAGGTAAGTGTAGCACTGGCATAGGACAGCCAGGGAATGAGGGTGGGAGTCAGGACCTGTGTTGCCCGGAGACTTCCTTTAGGGGACGCTAGGAACCTGTGACTGCCATTCTCAGAGGCAGGAGTGGGTCTCTTTGCTGGCTCAGCCTTTAGTCTAGATGGCAGATCTGGGATTCAGAGAGGGCAGGCTGGTGGTGTGGCAGGCTTGGGGAGACTAGTGGGAAAACAAGAGGCACTGGGCTCTGAGCAGGGTTGTTTCTTTGAGGATACTCACAACCTAGGAACATGCCTGCGATAGATCAAGCCTTTTCCCCTTCCCAAGAGAGACGGACCTAGAGCCTTCCAGTCTGCATCTCTAGGCCAAGAAATGCTTTTGTTCCCACATCCTGTGGTTGGATAACTAGAACTCACCTCACTGCCCAGTGTTGAGGCAGGACAGTGAGAGATTCTGAGTCTTTCAAAAGGTCAGGGGATGCTCAGTATGAGATTGTACTTGAATGTCCTAACTTGGAGCATGGTCAGACCCATCTAATAGTGCCATGACGTAGGACATAGAATCTAGAGAATCAGAGCCGGATGGGGTCTGTTCTGGGAGTCTTGAGTATTATGTGTGAGCTTTCAACTCCCATATGCCCACCTGCTTCCCTTTCTTGGGTGGGTCTTTACTAGAAAAAGCTTGAACCTAGGGACTGGATCCTATCTCTCGTCTCTTATGCTCAAAGCTATCACTCTATCAGTTGAGGAGCAGCTCCACTTGCAACTCTTTTGGATGTTTAATTGGAGATAAAGAGTTCTCATGGACTTTGCTGCCAAAGGTGGCATCCAAGTGCAGTCCTCAGATCTCAGTCTCCTTAGGGTATTGGATGACAGGCATGGAAAAATATGTTTGGCCTGTTGCCAGTAGCTCATGGCTGTCATCATAGGTAATCAGGAGGTGAGATCTGAAGATCACAGGTCAAGGCCGGCATGCTCAGGAAAGACCCTGAGACATTTTTTTTCCAACAAACCACCAGAAAACTGGAAGGGGTGCTGTGGCTCAATTAGTTGAGTGCTCACCTTAGCTGAAGAGATCATGAATAGCACCCAGGCCCAGAGTTCAAGCACCACAACAGAAAAAAAAAGTAAGACATCTTTGCCTGCAAAGGATGGTGGAGGTGTGGGGGAGAGTGGGGTGTGTGCTGTTGTGAGAGACCAGGTTCTAGCCTCACTGTACAGACATTTCTAAGAACTCCCCAAGTTTGCTTCAGTTTGAAGCCAAAGCTTCAAGAGGACATGGCCTATGGCAGGCAGGGAGTGGGCAAATGGGTGCAGGGGTGAGATTGTTGTGTTTTTATTCTCTCCATTGAAGGATGGATTTGAGTGCTGGGTGTCAAAGTCTCAAATGAAGGTTTGCAAGATGTTTGTGGCCTGAGGAGATGGGTTTCCTCTGGGTATATGAAGGTGGCTGAAGCCGGAAGCCATTGGTGCCTCACAACTGTCATCCTAGATACTCAGAAGGGTGAGATGTGAAGAGCGTGATTCCAAGCCAACTTGGGTAGAAAAGTCTGTGAGACTTGATGTCCAATGGATCAACCAGAGAACAGGACGTGGTGCTGTGGCTCAAGTGGGAGAGTGCTCACCTTCATCTGAAGAGCTGAGGGACAACACCGTGGCCCAGAGATCAAACCCCAAGACTAACCACAAAAAAAGAGGTGACTAAGTTTTCTGCATACCAGTGCGTACGGTAGGATATGCCATGCTGGTTTATGAGACATTCCAGATATGTGAGGGGCTCAACCTAATGGAGGGAGTTTATTGTTCTGTTCTCAGGGACTGCTGAAGCCTTGGGCTTTTCATGTGTGTGTGTGTGTATGTGTGTGTGTGTGTGTGTGTTTCTCTCTGTGTGTCTGTGTGTCTGTGTCTGTGTCTGTGTCTGTGTCTATGTGTGTCTGTGTCTGTGTCTGTTTGGAGGTAGAACTGGGCCTTGAGCTCAGGGCCTAGGTGCTGTTCCTGAGCTTTTGTGCTCAAAGCTAGTGCTCTGACACTTGAGCCACAGCTCCACCTCTGGCTATTTGGTGGTTCACTGTAGATGAGAGCCTCAGAGACTTTCCTGTGCAGGCTGGCATTGAACAGTGATCCTCAGACTTCAGCCTCCTGAGTATCGAGGATGACAGACAGGAACCACCTGTGCCAGCTTTGTGTGTGTGTGTGTGTGTGTGTGTGTATGTGTGTATGTAGAAGTTGGTTGTAACAAGGAGCACTGGACCCTTTGGTAACTTCTAACCGCAAACTTTGGGGGGTGCATGGGCTTTGTGACTGAGGTCTGAGGGCCTGGAAGGGTGAGATGCTTGAAGGGGCCTCAGCACCGTTAAATTTTAATACCAAGGGATCTTTGTGCCCTGGAACTGTCTACTCCCTTGGGCCTGGTTGGTGGCAGAGGGAGCTTAGGAGAGCCTGGGGGTGAGGCCTGCAGGGGGTGGCTCCCCAGGGGGACAGAGATAGCAGCTGACTCTTGACCAGAGTTGAAGTTCTGGGTTGGGCATGGAACCTTCAGACCTCAGTATCCTCACAGGACAGTTGTGAGAAAACAAGGGGTCAATTCAGGGGGATCTCTGGGGCAGGGACAGGCATAGAGGGAGTGGTCATCAGATAAGGTTCTTGGCAATTCTGTGAGCATATGTCAGGAAGATACCTGGAAAGGGCTCAAATGGGGCCTGTTATTTATCGTGCCACAGGTATGGGATTATGAAACAAAACATGGCTTTCTTTCATCCTTACCCTATCCACATGAGGAAGGGGATCCTTCACTTTTCAGTGTTGCAGCTGGGGAAAATGAGGCATGGAGAAGCTGGGTGACCTACTCATGACCCCCAGCTGAAAGAAAGCCTGACCTGACTTCACTGCCATGTTCCCTAGGACAATGGGTGCTAGTCAGTCCACTTCTTGTAGTGGGAAGTCCACTTCTTCTCAGTCATGGGGCTTGAACTCTGGGCCTGGACGCTGTTCCCGAGCTCCTCAGATCAATGCTAGCACTCTACAACTTGAGCCACAGCACCACTTCCGGTTTTCTGGTGATTCTTTGGAGATAAGAGTCTCACAGACCTTGGTTCATAGCCAGCCCAGGCAGGGAGATTCTTATCTCCCATAAACCACCTCCCACCCCCACAAAAAAAGATATATATGGTGCTGTGGCTCAATTTGTAGAGCCTCAACCTTGAGTAAAAGAAGCTCAGTGATGACACTGAGGCCCTGAATCCAAGCCCTGGGACTCACAAAAAAATAAAATAAATGAATAGTGGGCACCTGTTATCTTACTACCAAAAAGGATGGATTCATTCTTCTCTCTGGTACTTGTAGCCAAATGTAAGGGGCTTCCCTTGATGTTCCTCTAAACCTCTCCTCTCTATTACCTCTCCCAGCTTCAGTTGCAGGATAGAATTCAGATCATCCCACTTGATGTGACCTTATGAAACCTCCCCTACCCACCTTCCTTAGTGTGGAGATCGTGGGTGTACTTACCATTGGGAGAATGAAGCACCGGAGAGATGGGGGTAGGTATCCCTGAAACTCATACTCTCACAAACACACTCACCTAGGCCAACTCAGACTAGCCTTTTCCAAAGACATTTTATCTCTTTGGATTAACTGACCTAGGAGAGGAACTTCATCTCCTGTAAATAACAATTTTAATTAGGGCTTGCTAGTTGACACGAAATAAACAGAAGCTCAAAAGAAAGGCCCTGGTGCTTGTCATATCTTGCTCAGGCTCACGCCTGACATACTGGCTCCTCAGTAGGCAGAGATATGAGGTGCAAAGATTGAAGCTAGCCATAAGCTGGAAAGCAAGTGAGACTCTACTCTCCATAGAACCACCAAAATGTTAGAAGTGGAGCTGTGGCTCAAGTGCTGGAGCATCAGCCTTGAACAGAAAAACTCAGAGAGACAGCTCCCAGATCCTCAGTTCAAGCCCACACAAAGAAATGGCCTCATTTCTTCCCCACAGATTGCATGGGCCTCGAGTGCCCTCTCATGGAGTGTGATACAGCACCGGTCCCTGGGTAGTGCATCAGAGCCTTCAGAAATTGGGTGGTGAAAACCAGGCTTTCCCCTTTGCGCGCTCTCAATCTACACCAGCCAGAAGGAAGAGCATGACAAGGCCGGCATTGTGTAGAGCTGAGAAGATCCCCCCACCCCTCTCCCCGCCAGGGCAACTAGAGTGGGCTTCTTAAAGGCAGCACTTGAAAGAGGTCTTTCTTAACAAGGAGGATCTGACAGGAAGCATAGAGAGTAAAGATGCTGTAGATAAAGGACAACATATTGGAGCATGTTCATTTCCAGCCAGGGCTGCTGGTGAGAAACTCAGTACAGATGTACAAGATTGTTCTGAGACAGGCCCAAGAGGTCACATAAGAACACTATCCAGGATTAGGATTGTGTCTTAGCAGTAGTGGCCTTGTCTAGAGCACAGGAAACCGTGGGTTCGATTCCTAGGTCCCGCATACACAGAAAAAACCAGAAGTGGCACCAGGAAAGTGCTTGCCTCAAGAAAAGGAAGCTCAGGGACAGTGTCTGGGCCCCCAGGCCAAGCCCAAGGACTGTCAACATAAAACAGCACTCCAAGGGACATGGGTGATAGGTGGATTGTTATACCCTGTAGCTCTTAGTAGATCCATCCATGAGTCATGTTTCCTTCTTTGACAGAGGGGAGATGGACACTCCTTCTGCGCTGGGCACCCCTGGAACTGGTTATCAGCAACCCTCCAAACATCTTCCACCGAAACTTGGAGCAGCTGGCCCCAGAAATCCTCAGGTACTGGTTGGGTGGGGCGAGGGGATACAGGCCCCAGAAGTCCTAGTGGGTCTGATCTGCCATGGAAGACCAGGCCATCGAGAGGAGGTGGATGGGAACTTAGAGATGGGTAGTGATGTGAAGGGGGCCCTTTAATGCCCATGTCCCTACCCAGATTCTGAGCCTCCCTGTCCCTGAATTAGATAGCAGAGTGTCTAAGTTGTAGTTTGTAGAGGAGGACTAGGTGGAAATTCTAAAAAAAATGAGACACCATAAGCCCTGCGCTGGTCGCTCACTCCTGTCATCCAGGCTGCTTGAGAGGCTGAGATCCAGAGGATTTTGTGTCCCAGCCCAGGCAGGAAGCTCCCATGAGAGTCTCATCTCCAATCTCCAACCAGAAGTGGCACCATGGCTCAAGTGGTAGACCACTGGCCTTGAGCAAAATATTATCATCAGGGACAGTACCCAAGCCCTGAGTTCAAGCCCCTCTACCAGTAAAACAAGAAAGACAACCCTTGCTTGCAAGAGATGGTGAAGGAGTGGGGTTGCTGTGGTTGGGAGACCAGGTGCTGGCCTCAGTACACAGACATTTCTAAGAACTCCTCAGGTTTTCCCGAGTGTGAAGTCATAGCATGGTGGGCGTTACCTTACCAAGAACTCCAGAGGTTGTGGCCTGTCTTAGGCAGGGAGTGCACGAATGGGAGCAGGGGTGGGAGGGTAGTGTCAATTATATTCTCTCCACCCAAGGAAGAATGGGTTTGGATGCTGATGTCAAAGTCTGAAGTGAAGGACTGCATGTGCCTTGTGGCCTGACAAGTTTGGTTTCCCCTGGGTGCAAGAAGGTGGCTGAAGCTGGGAGCTGCCATTGATTCACAGCTGTCATCCTAGCTACTCAGGAGGCTAAGATCTGAGGATTATGGTTCAAAGCCTGCTTGGGCAGGAAACTCAGTGAGACTTTCAGAAAAACTGGAAGTGGTGCTGTGGCTCCAGTGGTAGAGTGCACACCTTCAGCTGAAGATCTGAGGTCTGCGGGAAGGCCAAAGTTCAAACCCCATGATCTACAACCAAAGATAAGGTGGGTGAGTTTTCTTCATAGAGGTGTATACAGAAGGAAATGCCATGCTGTGTTATGAGCCATTCCAGATATGTGAGAGGCTCTTGATTTGTCTACATTTGGTCTGGGGACAGTAGTGCCATCTTCTCAGAGTTTGGGATGTTCAGCTGCTCAGGGACTGCTGAGGCCTTGGGCTACCCACTTGTGTGTGTGTGTGTGTGTGTGTGTGTGTGTGTGTATCGTTCCCTCATCTTTCTCTGTCCACTTCCTGGGTGCTTGTCTGGCTCTTTCTGACTTCGGATGGTGACACTGCTCCATGGCAACTTTGCCTTTAGCCTCCATCAGGGTCTACAATGAGTCCTAAATTGTCAGAGACCTGCACATTCCAGCTTTTATTTGGGGCCCAAGTACGGCTATCCATATCTTTGTCTGCCTCCAGGGGATCCTGGGTCTGCAGGGCCGGCTGGCATAGTTTCTCGCCTTCCTCTTGAGGTGGGGAGCAGGGTCAGTCATGTGATATCCTGTCTTTTTCCTCAGCTGGCCCTCTGGCGGCATGTCATACTTCTAGCAGTCTGGCAGTGGAATGGGGGAAGGGTGCTTGCCAGTGGCTCTGGCCAACTTAAGCTTGATAGCTGACTAGAGGCTGCCAGGCAAGGTGGATTTGGGGCTACATGGGAGGTGAGGCCAAGATGGGTTGGAAGTATTGGCCGGTGTCTAGGAAATGTCAATGTACATTTCTGAAGGCAAGTATTTCTTCCAGCCACAGCTGGGCCTCTTAGGTACTTCTAGATAATTCTGGATGCCCAGAATACAGAGGCACAGACTTTAGATTCCAGGGCCAGGAAACTGGGGGATGAGAGACTGGTATGGCCAGTACCTCAATGCTCTGGGGCATTAGCCTTGACCTGGCTATGCCCCCCTTGTGTAAGGTCACTTCTTAACCCAGTGCTGGCCACATACCGGCCACTTGTGCTGTGGAAGTGGCAGGAACAGAAGTGAGATCTAGGAGGACCAAAATCTTTTTGCCACTCTTGGGTCTTGAACTCAGGGTCTGGGTATGTTCCTGAGCTTCTTTTGCTCAAGTCTAGCACTCTATCACTTAAGCCACAGTGCAACTTTTGCCTTTTTCTGTTTCCTTGGTACTGAGGAATCGAACCCAGGACTGAGTGTGTACTAGGTAAGCACTATACAACTAAGCCACATTTACAGCCCAAGGCTCACTTCTCATGGGAGTTATGAGGGTGGGATTTATTGGCATACCCCTTTTGGCATAGAAATGGCTGACTATTTAATATCTTTGCCAAGATTTGGGGCCAGCCTGTGTCTCGGCAATGACGAATGATAAATGAGTGATAGCCACCAGGCCCCAGAGATCTAGGCTCACATCCTACAGAGGGATAGAGACTATGGAGCCAGAAACTTCGACAACTCCTACAGTCTAGGAACTGTGGTCTCCCTGGAGGCAAGGGCTGGCTGCTAGGTGTCCCGATGGGAGACTTCAGCCAGAATATAAGGCTTCAGTTATTAAATGGCAGAGAAGGATGCTTTGGTCAAGCTGCAGGCTCAGACTGAGTACTCTTCAGGGCTTGTCCCAGCTTGACCAGGTTGGGGGGCTGGCCATGGGCAACCTGATGAATGCCCATCATCCATACATCATCCATCCATATACAGAGACATGGAGTTATTGCCTCCTTTGGGGGGGGGCAGTTCCAGGTTTGTACTATGAGCCTAGGCCCTGTCCCTGAGCTCCTTTTGTTCAAGGGTAGTGCTCTGCCCTTGAGCCACAGCTTCATTCATTATTTTATTGTGATATCTTAGATATAAGAGTCTCATAGACTTTCCTGCCCCCGCTGAATTCAAATTGGCATTCTCTACATCTCAGCCTCCTGAGGAGCTAGTATTACATGCAGGAGCCCATGGCTTCTGGGTTTCTTTTCTTCTTTTTGTTCTTTTTTATAATTATAACAATCTGAAATCTTCATGGTGTCATTCCAATAGTTTGCATTCAAAGTAAACTACCCAGGCCTGGAGTTCAAATGATAGGACTGCCACCCACAAATGGAAGGAGATCTTTCCTATTCATGGGAATGCTAATGGAATATTATCAAAGTAATAAACTTGCAGTTAATCCATGATTCTATTTTAGAATGCCACACAAAAATTATTGGATATATATCTTCCATTCCAGCACCATAGTATAATTTCCCTAATGGAAGGCTATTGACTGATTTTTAATTAATGCTTTTATAAGTATTCAACCGTGATACTTCATTAAATGGAGGCACTATTTAGTAATGAATAATTAGTAATTATATATATATAATTTAATATCCTCACCTTTCGTCTCTCTGTATGCATATATATATATATATATATATATATATATACATATCTATCTATCTATCTATCTATAAGGCACTCCTATGGCTTGATCACAGGTCCTCAGAACTCCTGGCAGCTCAGTTTGCCGGAGGCTGGTGTGCTAAGACTGTGACCCCGTTTATGGATTAGCCATTGAAAACCTTGAGTTGAAATCCCAGCATGGCCAAAAATTTATTCGTGGATTAAGAAGCCAATTTTGACATATTTATTTTTTTCCTTCTCTGAGAAAGTCCTGGGTCTCAGTATGATGCATAATCCATATGCGGATATATCCTATGTGATATGATGTAATAAAAAATGTTATATATAATAATACTAAATAAATAAGGGTAATAAGCATCATATACAGTAAACCCATGTATGTAAATAGATCTCATATATTAATATTCCTTTTTCCAGTGCTGGGGCTTCTATTCAGGCCCTGAGAACTGCTCTGAATTTCTTGTCTTCAAGCACGGTGAGCCTTTGCCCTTCACCTACAGTGCCACAGAGTTATCCATACCCTGAGTTCAAATACACGGCCTGCCTGGAAAATGGTGCAAATTCCAAACCAGGGCTTTATTATTATTATTATTATTATTATTATTATTATTATTAGCTGAGCGCAGGGCTTGCACTCAGGTCTTGGCATTTCTGCAACAGCAGAACCTTGTATCTGAGGACCCGAGTTCAAATCTTCGGGCTGGCAAAAAAAAATAAAAATAAAAAGGAGAAGCATAAAACTGAGAAGTTCAAGATGGTGGTTTTACTTTTTTTTTCCCTTTGTACTGTGACCATCCTGGGTCTAAATGACAAGTCCCAGAAAGTGAACATGACCTTGCATTGCTGATGTTTGGCAGGCTATTAAAAAAGCCATACCGAAACTGGCAACTTAGTTCTGGAGGTCGAATCCCGGGATTGCCACTAATGAATGGTGGAGATTCTAAGAAACCCATTCCCATATACATCCATACAAATGGAATGTTATAAAAGGAACAATTAAGTTGGTAGTTAGTGTATGATTATAAAATTATACACAACAATTCTACTACATTGACTAATTTTCAATTAATCCTTTATTATGTATTCAACCATGATAGTTAAAAAAGCAAGGAATAATTTAATTGCCAATAATCGGTAGTAATATTGTATTATGCAATTTCATAGTATACAGACATATGTCTCTTGTTTTATGCATCTACATCTATCTATCTATCTATCTATCTATCTACCAATCTACACATTTATCTGTTTATACACTTGTCACTACTGGGGCTCAGTGGTAGAATGCTCGCCTACTACATGCAAAGTCCTAGGGTCAATTCCTCACTACTGTGTGCATAGATAAATCTGGAAGTCGTGCTGTTGCTCAAGCAGCTGAGCACTAGCTGAGCATGAAAGCTTAGAGACTGTGTGTCAAGACTCTAACTCAAGACCCAGAAATGGCACCAAAAAAGATAGAATGTTCTTACTGCAACTATATAAGGATATCACTGCAAATACCTCATCACAGAGCAAGTCTGCAGTCTGGTGCAGACAGTTGCTGTCTCACCTGAATTAGCCAGAAGTAAACCGTTGCAACCCAGCTGCACAGAAGCAGATGCTGCTGGCTCACTCACCACTGTCATCCAAGATTCTTGGGGGCTGAGATCTGACAATGGTGAGTTTAAAACCTAGCCCTGGCAGGAAGTCTTCGAAACTCTGAGCTGTGGCTCCAAGTGGTAGAGCTCTAGCCTTGAGCAAAAGATCTTAGGACTGTAACCAGGTTTTCAATGCAATCCCCGTGGCTGACTCCACCTCCCCCCAAAAAACCCCTCTAAATCACTCGATGTGAGCTTTGTGTGGTTTGTGACGTGTTTCTGAAAGAATGGTGATATTGTTGAAAGCACCCTAATTCTAATGACATTGCATGGGATACAGCTATGTGATGAGTCCTTCATGAGGTTTTGTGTGCTGAGTCCTACTTTCATCTGGTCCTTGTAAGAGCTCCACAAGTCAGATAATTGTGCTATAGAGAAACTTGAGGCTCAGATATGTCCCCACGTCAGGGCCAAAATTATGTTTGTCTCCTACAGACAATTGTTTGGGTTTATTTTTCTCGGTCATGAATCTTGAACTCAGGGCCTAGCCCCTGACCCTTCCATGTTGGGCTCCTCTACCACGTGGAGCCAAGGATCCCCTTGCAACAGAGTGTTACAGTCTAGGTATCTGTAGCTGAGGTCTGTCATCCTGCCTACCCAGGAAGCTGAGATATGATGATTTTGGTTCCAAACTATCCCAGACATAAAAGGTCCCATGAGACTATAATCTCCTTTTCAGCACTTAGAAACATGAACTGGAAGCTGGGTGCTGGTGACTTGCACCTGTCATCCTAGCTACTCAGGAGCCTGAGAGTTGAGGATCACAGTCCAAAGCCAGGCTGGGCAGGAAATTGCTTGAGAGGCCTCTCTCCAGTGAACTACCAAAAACCTCCAGGGGTGCTGTAGCTCAAGTGGTAGGGCGATTGGCTTTAGCTGAAGAACTCAAGGACAGCACCCAGGCCTAGACATAAATTCCTCCAACTTCCAAAAAAAAAAGAAAGAAAGAAACCTGAAGTGGAGGGCTGGGAATGTGTCTTAGGTGTAGAGTGCTGTATGAATCCCTGGGTTTGCCTGTATGAATTTCTGGGTTTGATTCCTTAGTACCACATACTAGAAAAAGCCTGAAGTGACTGTGTGGCTTAAATGATAGAATGCTATCCTTGTACCGGAGAAACTCAGGTCCAGTGTTCAGGTCCTGAGTTCAAGCTACAGGACAAGTGTATGCACACACATACATGTGCACACACACACACACACACACACACACACACACACATACACACACAGAGAGATAAACACACACACACATACACATACACAAACACAGTTACCAGAAGTGAAGGTGTGACACCAAATGGTAAAACACTGAGCTTCTATTCTGAACTCATGGTCAGCACCCAGGTCCTGTGTTCAACCCTAAAACCTAGTCATTGGGGGCCAAACTAGGAGAGGTCAAAGGTTTCAAAACTTGATGAGCATCACCAGCCCTAAATGACAGGGAGCATTGTGATATTACACATGTGCTTAGATTTAGCAAGCTTCCAGAAACCAAGGAAGCCACCGTTGCCAATAATGAATCATTTCATTAATTTCAGCTCCCTTGTTTCCTGCCAAAAAGAACCTTGAAATAATTGTAGCAGGTTATTTCAACACTGGAACATAGTCTAACAAAGACACGATAAATGCAGGGAACTTGGCCTGCCAAGGGAGGTGGCACAAATGAAGGTTTCCTGTCAAAACAGCAATGGGAGAGAGATAGCTTGGGGTATAAAGACGCCTTTTTCTCCTGGCCTGTATAGCCAGCCCACACTCCTCCTCACTAATTGGCCTGGATGGAGTTGTTTATTACACAGCTGTACTGGAGTGAGGCCTTTTGTCTGCCTGTTCCAACAATGAGGCAGACGTCCTCCAGCACCCTGGGGTGTGCAGAAAACCTCAGGCTACATTGGGAACAGTTAAGGGAGCCCCGGAACATGCACTGTCTTGAAAGCACGGTCTGGGCTATGAAATCATTCTATTCAAAGCAAATATTCTAGCTGGATGCCTTTCATCATAGGGACTCTGGACCTTTACTGATAGAAATACATGCATACATACATGGGGAAACATGGAGTTACTTGTTTTTTATTTTGCTTTTTTTTGGCAGGTGCAGGGGTTGTATTATGAGCCTAGGCACTGTCCTTGAGCTCTTTTTGCTCAAGGGTAGTGCTCTTTCCTTGAACCACAGCCCCACTCATGACGAGTTTTATTCCTTTGGTCTCTTAGAAATAAGAGTGCTGTGGACTTTCCTGTCCTGGCTGAATTCAAACTGGCATTCTCTACCTCCCGGACTCCTGATGAGCTAGGATTACAGGCAGGAACAAATGACACCTGGCTTTCTTTTCTTCTTGTTCTTTTTTCCATTGTGAGAAACTGAAATCTTCACAGTGTCATTCTAATGGTTTGCATTTTGAAGTAAACTGCCCAGGCCTGGAGTTCCAATGCCAGGACTGCCACCTACAAATGGAGGGAGATCTTGAGAAAGTCTTTCCTATTCATGTGAATGTTTAATGGAATATTATAAAAGTAACAATAGAATTTGCAGTTAGTTCATGATTGTTTTATAGAAGGCCACACAAAAAGTATTGGATTATGTCTTCCATTTTATATATTTTGTATAATTCTCCCAAGTAAAGAATACTGACTACTTTTACATTAATGCTTTAATAAGTATTCAACAATGATACTTCATTAAATGGAGGCATAATTTAATAATAATTCATAATATATATAATTTAATATCCTCACACTGTCTCTCTCTCATATATATTGTAAACTACACATCTATTTTTCTATCTATATGTATATCTATATCCATATCTATATCTACACCTACATCTTTATCTATCAGCCACTACTATGGCTTGTTCCCAGGTCCTCAGAACTGGTTGGCAGATCAGTTTGCCAAAGGCTTTTGTACTACAACTGATCCTTTCATGAATTGGGCATTGTGGGCTGTGAGTTCAAATCCCAGCATGGCCAAAATTTTGTATGTGGAGTCAGAAGCCAATTTTTACACATTTTTTTTCTTCTCTATGAAAGTCCTGGGTCTCAGTATGATGTATAATCCATATTCAAATAAATCAATGTTATAAGGTGAAATAAATGTTATATATGTAATAATACTAAATAAAATAAAAAATATGGATAATAAATTTCATATGGATTAAACCCATGTATGTAAATAGATCTCATATATGAATATTATTTTTTTCAGTGCTGGGGCTTGAATTCAGGCCCTGGAAACTGGGCTGAAATTCTTGTCTTCAATGACGGTGAGCTTCCTCTCCCCCACAGTGCCACAGTTACCCAGACACTGAGTTCAAATCCCAGGCCAGCCAGAAAAATGGTGCAAATTCCAAGCCAGGGCCTTATTTTTTTTGGCCAGGCCTGGGGCTTGAACTCAGCTCCTGGTAACTCTTCCTCACACTCGATCATCTTAGGCTGGGATGCAGCCTCTGGACCCACAGTCCATCCTGAGATCCTAGGATCCAAATTCAAATCTTGGGACTGGCAAAAAAAAAAAGAAGTGCTAGGAAGGTAGCTCAGTAATAGAGTCCTTGCCTTGCATGCATAAGGCCATGGATTCGATTCCTCAGTACCACATAAGCAGAAACAAGCCAGAAGTAGTGCTATGGCTCAAGTGGTAGAGTGATAGCCTTGAACTGAAGAGTTGAGGGACAGCACCGAGACTCAGAGTTCTGACCCCAAAACCAAGAAAAAAAAAAAAGAAGAAAAGAGAGGGGGAAAAAAGGAGAAGGCTAAAACTCGGAAGTATCAGAGGCGGTTTTACATTTTTTTTCCTTTGCATGGCAAGCAAGGCTCAGAAAGTGTACATGACCTTGCACTGCTGAATTTTGGTGGGCTATCTGGGAAGCCATAGCCCAAAGCAGAAACCTAGGCCTGGGGTGTGAATCCCAGGACTCCCACCTATGAATGGTAGTATATCCTAAGAAATGCATTCCGATATACATCCTTATGAATGGAATGTTGTAAAGTAACAATTACATTAGTGTATGATTATATTATAAAATTATACACAATAATTATACTATATTGAATAATTTTCAATTGATACTTTGTTGTGTATTCAACCATAATACTTCAATACAGGAAGGAATAATTTATTGATAATTGTTAGTGATATAATTTATATAATTAAATAATATACAGACATCTCTGTCTTGTTTCATACATATATACATATATATATATATATATATGTTACAATCTACATATCTATTTCTACACTTGTCATTTCTGGAGCTCAGTGGTAGAATGCTCGCCTCGATGTATGAAGATCTGGGTTCAATTCCACACTATTACATGCACAGAAAACCCGGAAGTAGTGCTGTCAAGCAGTTGAGCACTGGCTTTGAGCATGAAAGCTTAGGGACTGTGTCAAGGCCCTTACTCAAGCCCCAATACTGGAACCAAAAACAAGGTAGAATGTAGAATGTTCTGACTGCAATTATAGAAAGCCAGGATTTCAAATACCTCATCACAGAGCAAGCTGGGTGTCTGAAACTGATGGCTGTCATGTAACCTGACTTAGCCATAGGTCAATAGCTGCAGCACAGCATCATGGAACCAGACACTGCTGGCTCACCCCTAGCTGCTCAGGGGGTGAGATCAGATACTGGGGGTTGAAAACTCAGCCCTGGCAGGAAGTCTGGTAGACTCTGAGCTGTGCCTGAAAGTGGTAGAGATCTAGCCTTGAGGAAAAGATCTTAGGACAGTACCTCTAACCTATGAGTGAAATCCCTGAGGCTGATGACTCTCCCCCACAAAACATCCCTCTAAACCATTAGATGTGAACTTGTGCAGTTTGTGATGTGTATCTGAAAGAACGGTGATAGTGATGAAAGCACTCTAATTCTAATGACAGTTTGTGGGATATAGCTATGTGATGAGTCCTTCCTGGGGTGCTGGGTGTTGAGTATTTCTGGGTTGTCCATGGGGTACTGAGTGCTGAGTCCTTCACAGGGTGCTATGTGCTAAGTCCTTCACGAGTTGTATTCTTTCATCTGGTCCTTATAAGAGCTACACAAGTAAGATGAATGTGCAGATGAGAAAGTTGAGGCTCAGATATGTCCCCAAGGCAGGGCCAAATTTATGTATGTACTAAACTCTAGTGATTTGTCTCCTGCGAACAATTGTTTTGATTTAGGTTACTCCATCATGAACCTTGAACTCAGAGCATAGATGCTGACTTTCTTCTTGGGCTCATGGCTAATATTCTACCATGCTGAGCCAAGGACCCACTTGCAGCAAAGTGTCATGGCTTAGATGTCTTTAGCTGAGGTCTATCATTCTGCCTGCTCAGGAAGCTGAGGATCTCATTTCAAAACTATCCCAGATCACGGTCCGAAGTCAGCCTTGGCAGGAAATTCCTTGAGAAAGTTATATCCAATAAACCACCAGAAAGCCTGAAGGGGCATTGTAGCTCAAGTGGTAGTGTGCTAGACTGAGATGAAGAGCTCAGAGACAGCACCCAGGCCCAGACTTCAACTCCTCCAACCTACAAGAAAAGAAAGAAAGAAACCTGAATTGGAGTGCTGGGAATGTTTCTTTGGGGTAGACTGCTTTGTGTGTGTGAAACCCTGGGTTTGAATCCTCAGTACCACATCCCTACAAAAAAATCCTGAAGTGGCTGTGTCGTAAGAGTACTGTCCTTATACAGGAGAAACTCAGGTACAGTGGTTAGGTCCATAGTTCAATCACAAGGATGGTGTATGCGCGCGTGCACACACACACACACACACACACACACACACACACACACACGGACACACACGGAGGCACCGTTGCCAATAATGAATCATTTCATTCTGTTCAGCTCCCTAATTGTCTATGAGAAAGACTGTTGAATTAATGGTAGCAGTTTGTTTCAACACTGAAACATAGTCTAACAAAGACAGGATGAGTGTAGGGAACTTGGTCTGCCATGGCAGGTGGCACAAATGAAAGCTTCCAGTCAAAACAGAGCACAGGGGAGAGAGATTGCTTGGGGTTCAAAGAGGCCTTTTTCTCCTAACCTTAACAGCCTGGGCACACTCATCCTCACTAATTGGCTTGGATGAATTGTTTGTTACCCAGATGCACAGGAGTGAGGCTTATTGTCTGCCTGTTCCAACAATGAGGCAGATTTCCTCCAGCAGCCTGGGGTATGGAGACCCCCTCAGGTTAACTGGGAACAGTGTGGGGAGCCCCAGAACATGCACTGTCTTGAACGCACACTCTGTGCTAAGAAATCATTCTATTCAAAGCAAATTTCCTAGCTAGGTGCCATTCTTCATAGCAACTCTGGCTCTTCACCAATTCAAATACATGCATATATACACAGACACATGGAGTTACTGGCTCTTTTTTTGTGGCAGGACCTGAGGCTGGAACGTGAGTCTAGACATTTTCCCTGATCTCCTTTTGCTCAAGGAAGCATTTTACTGTGTCTTAAATCATGATTACCCTAGGTTGGGATGCAGCTTTTACACCCACCCAGGGATCCTAGGACCCGAGTTCAATTCCCAGCACTGGCAAAAATACAGCAAACCAACAAAAATGGATGATGAAAAACCAGGTAATTTTACACAACAGGTTTGCTTTTGTTTACTTAGCACTGTGACCCTCCTGGGGCTCAATGACTTGGCTTGAAAATTGTAGGTGACCTTGCATGGATGAAGGCTGGGGGGCTGTCAGTGAAGCATCAGTCTAACCCAGATACCTAGGCCCTGAGATCGATCCTAGGCCTGCCACCTACACATGGCTGAAGATCTTAGGAAACTTGCTCCTATCTATAGGAACACTAATAGAATGTTTGAAATGTGCTAACTGAATTACTAATTAGATAGTCATTGCAGTATAAGATTGTATGCAATAAATATAGATTATTGATTAATTCTTTATGAAGTATCCTACCATGATTAATTAATGGAGGCATAATTTTAGACCAAATAATTGGTAGTAATAGAATATATGAAAATAAGATATAGACATCACTCTTTATATATGGTTATACACTAGAATCTACATAAATCTCTGTCTTTCTCTGTATACCTTTGTAGATGCATATACATATGTTAATACACACACACACATGCACACACACACACAAACACACACACACATGCACACACACACACACACACACACACACACTGCAATCTAAATATCTATCTGTTTATATATTGGCCGTTCCTCGGCTTGATCTCAGGTCCTCAAATGTGCCCACCAACTTCACTTGCATCAGACTGGTGTGCTAACATTTACCCTTTCATGAAGTGGGCCTGTCAGACCCTGAGTTCAAGGCACAGAACTGGCAAAAACTTAATCCTGTGCGAAAACCCAATTGTCCCACTGTTTTCCTTATCGGTGAATGTCCTGGGCCTCAGGAATGATGTACAATACATTAGCAAATCTATGTCTTATGTAATAGGATGCAAAAAATGTTATATGTGTAATCATACTCACTCAAATGCATAAGAAATAAATAAAACATAAAAAAATGAATACACTAACCACAACATACAGTAAACATTTGCATGTAAATATAAATCATGTTTTTAAAATGTATACGAATATTATTTTTGAATTCACGCCCTAGGAACAGGCATTTCTTTATTGTCTTCCAGCATGGTGATCTTCCCATCCCCCAATGTGCTGCAGATTTCCCCCGACCCTGAGTTCAAATCCCAGGCCTGGCAGAAAAAATGGCAAGAATTACAAGCCACGGATCCTCATAATATTTTAAATATTTTTAATGTGTATATGTATGTATCTATGTATGCATGTATGTATGTTTGTATGGTTTATTTTTATTTTGTCAAGCACAGGGCTTGACTCAGGTAGTGGCAATTCTACCTCAGCTTTGATCACTCTAGGCTGGGATGTAGCCACTTGACCCACAGCTGCTAATGGAATCAGGCCTTTCAGGGAAAACAATGCACAGAAAAAATGTGGCCTTTTTACGTTTTCTTCCTTTGCACGGTGACCCTCCTAGGTCTGAATGACACTGTTGCAAAGGGTACTTCACCTTACATTGCTGAAGGTTGGCGGACTATTAGGGAAGCCATAGGCTCACGTGGCAACATAGGACCTGACCAATCAATGGCAGGAAATACTAAGAAACTGGTTCCCATCCATAGGAATAACAATGGATTTTTGTCAGTGTCACAGTTGAATGAGTTAATCATGATGCTCCTATAAAATTAGACAGAGTGTTATCAGGAGTCTGATTGATTTTATTTAATATTTATGAAGCATAAAAAGAATATTATTATTTACAGGAACACAATAATTTCAGGACACTGCTTGATTTCATTAATAGTGTAAGGATGAACACATTAACATTAATTACATGGACGCATAATAAATACCCAAGAATTGGTAGGAATGTAGTCTTATAACTGAATAACGTATAGACATCTCTGGCACTCTATAAAGATATATATTTATTAGTATACTGTCATCTGCATGTCAATCTGTTCATATTTTGTTATCTCCTGGGCTCGATCTCAGGTCCTGGAACAGCCTGTCAGCTCAATTTGCCCCAGGAGGGTGTGTTCACACTCAACCATTCATGAATTTGGCCCTGTAGGCCATGAGTTCAGATACCAGCACTCCCAAACAATGAATCGTTGAGTAAGAAGCTGATGCTGACACGTTTTCCTTTTCTGTGAATGTCCTGGTGTCAGGTATGAAGTGGAATACATATGCAGGCTTATATCCTATGTAATCAATGTAACCAACGTTCTATGTGTCATAATAATCAATAAATAAATGGTCAATACATAAATAAAACAAAAAATACAATAACTACACTGAATGCAATATGGAGTGAACGTATGTATATAAATATAAATATAAATCATATATTTAAATTGTACATGAATAGGTGGGGGCCGATTTCAGGCTTAAGGAACAGACTTGAATTTCTTGACTTCAAGGAGGCCAGATTCCCCTTCCTACACAGTACAACACTGTTACCCAGACCATGAGTTCAAATCCCAGTCCTGGCAGAAAAATGGCACCTTTATAGTATGTGAGGCCCAATTCTTAAGTATTTCATTATTCCTCCATTTTATGAATGTGATTGTGTAAATGCTTAATAAAGTATTAAATAAAATCGATTAGTGTCCTATGATATAATTATGTACAATTTTATCCTAGAATCATTCAAGAACTGCCCATTCAATCATGACATACATCCCATCCTATTTGTATTCATATGGATATGAATGAGTGTCTTAGGATCTCCTGCCATTTGGAGGTGGCAGCCCCAGGATTCGAACTTTGGGTTCTAGCTCCCCCCACTTAAACCCGAGAATAGGGAACTCACTGTTCTGTCCAAGAACATCAGCAAGACCAATGATTAGGCAGGCACCAGTGGCTCTCAACATTCCTCCTTGACGTTTACAAGGCTGTGATGGGAGGATCATGGTCAAGGTCACCCTCAGGAGGAAAGTCCTTGAGACCCTGTCCAACTTCAGTGCCAACAAAGACAGAAGCCCTGGGCCTCCAGTGGTAGAGGGCCAGCCTTGAGCAAAAGCAGCTCAGAGACTGTGCCCAGATCCTGAGATCAAGGTTCGGGACTGGCAACAAACAGACATAAACAACAATCTGTGCAGCCATCCAGCTAAAGCGGTCTTCCTCTTGTCCCCAACTGAATGGGACAGAGTTCCCTGGGAAAAGGGCTGGGAGAGCCCCTGTCAACTTTATTCTGCCCATGCTGATTGCATCACAGGATTCTAGCCACAGCCCCATTATTTCATGTTTCTTTCTGACCAATGGGATACAAGAATGGTGGCAACGCCCACATTCCATGATGCCTGGTAGCACCTGGATTTCCTCTTTTAGTACACCACTACCAGCAGTTAAGGAAGGTAGAGGTGGCTGAGTGGTGAGCAAGAGACTCAAGGTAACTTTAGAGAATAGTAGGAAATTGATATGCCCCACCCCCCTACCCCCCTTCCTGTGGTGCTGGATTTCAAATCTCAGCGGGCCTATGGCCCTGACCTGGTCCCTGCCCTTGGTCCTCTGCTCTGGGTCCATGTGTCTGCCATGCCACCGCCATCCCTGCTTGCTCTACCTGGATCATCTGCCAACAGCGTCTCCCAGCAGCACAGGTGAGTGGCCGCCCCAATACCATTCCCAACTCGGGTCAGAAACCCCTCTGAGAGCACCATGACCCCCTGCTTGTTTCCTCTCCCTGGCTCTGAGGAGCCACCTTTCTGTCTTGTGCATTTCTGAGAAACAATATATGCTCAGGCTGGGCTGAGCTCAGGCGGTCCTCCTATCTGTGACATGTATGCTCCACCAGTCCTGGTCCTCTGTAGTTGGGATGGTAGACATGTAGAGCCATGCTCAGTCATCAGTTTAGATGGATATCACAAACTCTTAGTCCATGGCAGCCGATTCTTGACCACACATAAAGCTCTGGGTAGGGCCACAAACATTGTAACTCAGTCTCTTTACAGGACAGTTGTGAGGAAACAAGGGATTTATATAGAGAGATCTCTGAAACATGGCTAGGCACAGAGGGAGTGGCCTTCAGGTAAGGTTCTCGACAATTCTGTGAGCATATGACAGGAAGATACCTGGAAAGGGTTCAGGTGGCCCCTGTTATTAATGGGGCAACCGGTGTGGGATTATGAAATAAAACATGGCTCTCTTTCATCATTACCCTATCCACATGAGGAAGGGTATCCTTCACTGTGTTGAGTTTTGCAACTGGGGAAAACAAAGCATGGAGAAGCTGGGTGACCTACTTATGACCTCAAGTTCACAGGAAGCTAGGCCTGACTTCTGTACCATGCTCCCTAGTTAAATGGGTGCTATTCAGTCCACTTTTTGTAGTGGGAAGTCCACTTCTTGTCAGTCATGAGGCTTGAACTCTAGGTCTGGATGCTGTTCAGGAGCTCCTCAGCTCAAGACTAGCGCTCTACCACTTGAGCCCACAGTACCACTTTCAGTTTTCTGGTGGATCTTTGGAGATAAGTGTCTCACAGACTTTCCTTCCCGGGCTGGCTATGAACCATGATCCTCATTTCTCAGACTCCTGTGTAGTTGGGATTAGAGTTCTGAGCCACCGGCACAGGGTTTAGGTGTACTTCTCACTTTCTTTCTCCCTCTCTCACATGAACTGGTTGAATGTGTGCTGGAGGAGGTGGCCCATTGTCTCCATGTGGCTAGAACCCATGGTGGCCCTCTCATTCTGGAGGTGGGCTGTGGGTCAGGAGCTGTCTCGCTCAGCCTGTTGAAACAGCTCCATGACATAAGCTCCTCTGTACCCTGGCTAGACCATGACGGTTATTCATTTTCCATCCAGCCTTACTGGACTTCTCATATTGAACTGTTTTCTACATCATTTTCTAGCACCTGGCCAAAATTATGATACATAGTTACAGAATCAAAATATCATGCCTTCTTAAGAAATTCATTTAAGATTCTGGGAATGTGGTTTCATGGTACGGTGATTGCCTAGCATGCATGAAACCCTGGGTTCAATTCCCTAGTACCACATAAACAGAAAAACACTGGAAGTAGTGCTGTGCCTCAAGTGGTAGAGTGCTAGCCTTGAGAAAAAAAAAGCTCAGGAATAATTCCCTAGCCCTGAGTTTAAGCCCCTGGACTGGCAATAAAAAAAAGTATTCAAATATTTTTTCATTCATGTGACTGTTTCTAATATATTTATAAGATGATTTCTTTGTTGCTTTGTGTGTCCCCCCACACACGATATAACCCCTGCTTTCACTGTATTTAATGTTGGTATAATTTGTGGAGGGGAATGGAAAAAAAAAACAAATCGTTTAAATAGGGATACAGGTGGACCCATTGTAATAATGAGAAGTACAAGTCGTTATGTTGAAAAACGAACTTTACAATTTTGGCGGGGGGGGGCGGTAGAGATGGGAGGGATGGTAAGGGATAGGAAGGGGAAACAAAGGAGGAGGCAACAATACTTGATAAGAAATGTACTCATGGGCTGGGAAGGTGGCTCAGTGGTAGAGTGCTTGCCTTGCAAGCCGGAGGCCCTGGGTTCGATTCCTCAGCACCACATAAGCAAAAAAAAGAAAAAAGCCGGAAGTGGCGCTGTGGCTTGAGTGGTAAAGCGCTAGCCTTGAGCTGAAGAGCTGAGGGACAGCGCTCAGACCCAGAGTTCAGGCCCCACGACCGGACCCCAAAAAAAAAAAAAAAGAAATGTACTCATTATCTTGCCCACATGTAATTGTAACTCCTCTGTACAGTATTTTCACAATTAAAAAAAAACCATTTAGTTAGCAAACGCAAAATAAAGAAACCATACTTTGAATATATAATTGCTCCTTCCATACTGACACCTGACAATAGTCCCTTATTCATGTACTTTACTTATAATAGCATACTCTGTTGAAAAAAAAGTTTTGGTCATTAGGTCAAAGCAACTGATGCCAGGATTTTGTGTGGTCACTGCTAATCACAGAGAGAAGGATAGTCTAAGTGACATTTGGAAATCTTTTTGGTCAATCATGGTACCAAAAACTCAGAGGCTAATTAACAGTTGTGACAGAATAGAAGGAATAACTCGATGGAAGGAATAAATGATAGTAACTAAGGTGTACCAGAAACTGTTCTTGAGAACCATTTTTGGTTATTGAAGAACTAGTTATCAACTAAGCTTATTCCTCATTGCGTTTAGCAGTCTAAATCTCTTAGGATAGTTCTTAATATCTGTGTGATAAATGTATCTCCTTCTGTGCTGTTCTTTCCTACTCAATCTCCTTTGCTTTCTAAAAATCTGTCTTTCTATTTTTATCTATGAACATTTCCTGATACTAAATACAACTATACAGATGGCAGAGGATGCTAATGTAAGGGTCCCATGAGTCATTAATGTAACAACATGGAAAAGGAGGACATATTTATTGCTACCTCAATTTTTCTGAAAAGCTGCAATGTCATCATTTGTTTCAAATTTCCATACTTTGTCTACATAGTGTCATTAAGTGCACATAAATGCAAATATGAGCCAGGTGCTGACGGTTCATGCCTGTAATGCTAGCTACTCAGGAGATTGAGACTAGAGGATTGTGGTTCAAAACCAGCCTGGTCAGGAAAGTCTATGAGACCCTTTTCTTCAATTAACCACCAGAATCCCAGAAGTGGTGCTGGAGCTAAAGTGGTAGAGTGCTCAACTTGAGTTGAAGAGCCGAGGAATAATGCCCAGGATCAGAGTTCAATCCCCACGACCAACAAAAAAAGTGAAATGTGACTTTAAGTTTCCACAAAAGGAACGACAGGTTCAATAATCTTTCCAAGCAGAAAAAATAATTCCAAAATTATTCAGTGTACCTACTTTTGCTGAATTATTTAAGTTATGGCTTTTTTGCTGGACATAATCTCTTCTTTTAAAAATTGTCAAATATTAGCTTTACAATAAACTTCATCTAATATTTCTTATTTCAAAAGAGAAGTCTATACAGTTGATATCACATAGCTTTCTTACTAGCTTAGTTCAAAGTCAACCCAGGCAGGAGAGTCTGTCAAACTCTTATCTCTAATTAAACGCCCGAAATCCAGAAGTGGAGTTTTGGCTCAACAGTAGAGTATTGGCTTTGGGGGCAGGTGGGCAGGAAAGGCAACTGTTCAGGAAGAAGGTCCAGCCTCAGGGTTCAAGCTCCACAACCAGCACAAACTAAACAAGCAAACAAAAGCAACACAGATATTTCTATGGGACCCTCCTTAAAAGAATACTCCTTTAAGAGAAGGGGCTCCTTTTGTTGATCATACTCACTGGATCCTGCTTTTTGGAATCCTTATTGCTAAGGAGAACTCAGGACCATACTAAGTAATTGATAACTGACTCCTGCAACAAAAGGATCATCTCAGGAATGAAATATCCATGCATAAGGCACTTTAAAATTTCCATGTCTTTGTTTCTTTGCAGTAGAACACTTTTAAAACAACGTTATTTCTTTTTGTTCTATGCTGGCCTTCAAATAACACATTATTTCTTTTTGTAATACTCAACTAAAAGTTTACAGAAAAGTTTTATATGAGTAAATAACACACTCGAAAAAGTCAGGGACAGAGTTTCCTTCAAGCCTTGGGATTGTTTTCTTGTACAGTAAAAAGAAAATCACATATTAACTTGAACTTTGTCATTCCTCTATGTTCCATTCCTCTCCTGGGATCAGTTTCCACATTCAGTAACCGTTACTTCCAGTAACAACCAATGGTGCTGCTTGAGGTATAATGAACAGGATTCATCGTAGGGTACAATTGGATTCAATATACTTGTCAATAAATGTAACACACACCATCAGCAGAAGCAGGGACAAGAACCACATGATCTTTATATGGATTTAGAAATCTTTTAATAAGCTCCAATACCCCTATATGATTAAAAGGTCTGAGAAGCTAGGAATGCATGCAACTTTCCTCAATATTATACAGAGTATGCATATGACAAAGAATGTACATAGCAGTGGACACATGAAGACATTAAAATCTGGAATGAAGTCTAGACTAAAACTCTTCTACACAGCTCTTTAAAAACCACTTGACCCACAACTATTTTTCTAATAAAACAATTGCTAATACAAGAAAAGTCTTATTAATTTTTCTTGCATCTGTTGCTTAAAGATTTGTGATAAGCTGGGCTTCTCAATAAATTCTAAAGCAGAAATATTTGTCTTGGAGTCTGTGGAAGCTTTAAACCTGTGTTTTAATTCACAATGTTACATTAAATGATTTAAGAGTTTTGTATCATTTCAAACATTTGTGGTGTAATGAATGATCTTTGTTAAACATGTATTCTGTAAAGTGCCATAGTCTTTATATGTGTAATGTATTTAAATATATATTATATAAAATACATACACAGATTTGTGTGAAAGATGTGCAATAACAGGTGTATGTATGTATGTATGTATGTATGTATGTATATATATATATATTGGAAACTGGACAGGAGTCGAAATGGGGTGTTTCTGTTTTGGCAGAGGAGAATCACACATTTTTTACCTGCATGGCCTCATCATTACCGTTAAACAATTTTAATGCTACACAAATCTTATGTGAAGAAATGACTGTTATGAACTCATTTTCTCTTAGGTCACTCTACGTGAGTGAAGCCTGACCCAGTTAATGCTAGTCTTTCATGTGAAATGTGAAGCTCCCATGTTGCCTTTTTCTGTTGGTGTGATAACTAGTAATTAGTACATTCTCACTAAGGAGATATTTCTTAACATAGACCAGGTTAATGCTACACCACTGTTTAAAGGGTTAATCTCACACCTTCTTAGCCATGAGTCTGGCTTAGAATGGAGTTCTCTGTGCAATAACTTTTGGCCACTGGAAATCCCAGTTGTATTTGGGTACCAATGACTCCATTGGCCCCAAGAGTTGATGGGATGACTGGGATTTTGACTGAGACTGTGGTGAAACTCTGCCCAAGGCTGAGGGGGTCAAGAGGTGCTTTGGAGGAACTTGGCACCATTTGAAATTCAGTAGCCATTTGAGCCAAATATAAAATTGTGTTTACAACTGACAGACTCAATTTGAGCCTTCAAATTTGTGGTTATTCTATTGTAAAGTAATATGTTGTTTATCTAGCATTTATTAGATTTTTATGCATATGTATTTTCACAATGTGCTCCTCAGTTTGAATTAAACCAGATTTTGCAAACTCAAAAAATAATAAAATAAAATCTGGAATGAAACAATGATGTCCACCCTCTCTACTACTCTTCCATATAGTAGTGGACATTCTAGCAAGAGCAATAGGCAAGAGAAAAACATAACGGGGATCCAAATAAGGAAGAAGTAAAATGATCCCTTTGTACAGATGAAATGATCCTGTATTTAGAGACCCTATACCTACCTTCCTCAAGTTAGTAAAGGTATTGCTAACCTTTAGCAATGTAGCAAGGGTATAAAACCCACAAGAATCAGTAGTCTTTCTTTGTTACCAACAATGGGAACATCCAGGTTGAAATCCAAAAAATAACCTCATATGTATTAGCCTCAAAATCAACTCAAATCTAAACAAAACAAAACAACAACAACAACAAAACTATGAATTAATTTAACCAAAAATGTGAAGGACCTCTACTGTGAAAATTTAAAAATATAAAAAGGGAAATTGAAGGAGATTCAAGGAAATGCAAAATCTTTCAATGCTTTCACAAATAACATTGTGAAAACTGCACTTCTGCCCCCAAACAATTGACAATGCACTACCCATCAAAATCCCAAAAATATTCTTCAATGCAGTAGAGAAAGCAATCCAAATTTAATATGAAATTAGAGAATTACAGATGAAAAAGTAGGCTTAGAAATGAACTCATGGGCCTATAGTCATCTTACACACATACACACACACACACACACACACACACACACACACACACACAAACACACAATGGAATTCTATTCACCCATTAGAAAGGATGACTTTTCACCAGTCTTAAGGAAAATGAAAGGCTTGGGAAAATTATGCTAAGAGAAAGGAATGCAGACGCAGAAAAATACAGGTTTCATGGATTCATTCATTTATGGTAGCTAGAAGGTGCCTACAAATCTACAAGTAAAAAAGACAGATTCTACCCCTTCCCAGTTAGAATGGCCATTATCAAGAAAACTAATAATAACAAATGCTGCTGTGGGTATAGCCAATTCGTAACCTCCCTGGGCTGGCTTTGAACCATGATCCTCAGATCTCAGCCTCCTGAGTAGTAAGGATTACAAACGTGAGCCACCAGCACCCGTCTCCAATTGGGAATTCTATTACACTGTTGCTGGGAAGTTAAACTTGTTCCACTCCTCTGGAATGCAGTATGGAGTTTCCTCAAAAGACTAAAAATATATCTCTCTTATGACCCCTTAATTCCCCTCATGGGCAGTAATCCAATAAATAAACAAGCTCACATCAACGCTACAAGCATAACCATGCTCAGGGCCCGGGCCCAGAGTTCAAGGACTGGAAAAAAATGTTACCACTGCTGGTATTGGATCCCGAAAATATGAACTTTTTGACATAAGATAACAAACCATTGTATTTGCAGTAGCTAGGACAGGATTTAAATGTTGTGGGTGATAAAATGGCTTCTTTGTTGAATGATAGGAAAAGATGTAGGCAGTCCCACAAAAGGGAGATTTTTTTTGGTCTTGGTCGAGGGGCTTTAAGTCTGGGCTTGTGTACTGTCTCTGAGCTCTTCAACTCAAATGGAGATAAGAGTCTCAGGGACTTTCCTGCCAGGCTGGCTTTGAAAAGCAGTCTTCAGTTCTCAGCCTCCTGAGTAGTTAGGATTAAAGCTGTGAGCCTCTGGCACCAGGCTAAAAATGGGGGATTTTTAAAAAAGAAAATCCCCCTCTTCATCTATGTCTAAACCTCAGATATCACTAATAGAACACTTCACCCTCAACTCATTTCATCAGACATTTGTAAATTTTCTCTTTTCCTTCATGTGGGAATACTGCAGTAAATATCAACTCAGCTGTGGGAATGGATCAATTGTATGGTATTTGCTAGCACATAAATCAGAAACTGTTACATCAAAACAAATGAAACCCTCATTTGGAATATTTTTTCTCTTTTTATTACAAATCTGTGCTTGATTCCTTCCTAATGTGATATTGGACCTCGTAACTGAGTGATGACGTTTTCTTTCTCTTCAGCAATTGGCCTTCTCCTACATGTGGTCAAATATTTAAGAATGCAAAGATTTCCATTGATAATTCATTAAGCTGACCTCTAAGAGAATGCACATATCTGGAATTTGGCCTGCTGTCTTGTTCTTATATGCACAGGCTTTCTAAGATTTATTTGCTGTACAAGGAATTGTATTTTCCAATCTTCTTGTAACCAATTTTAGTCTCTCTGATCAGTCTTTTGACCCTCTCTCTGAAGTCTTATTTCAGTGTGCCTCATAAAAATATATTAGTTATCTGATAAATGACTCTCAGCTTCCATATTTTGCCTGACTTCATGTAGGCTGTGATAGTTGCACTGAGTTGCTGTTCCTACTGGAGTTTTGTTTTGTTTTGTTTTTAGAGGCCTAGGATTAGTATTCACGGTAGTAGCTTCTCTGGACCCCTTTAATCCCCAGGCCTAGAGTCAATGGGTTTTTTCCTAAAGATACAAAGAACAGCTGAATAAATTCCTGTTTTAATTGTCTCAAAATGAGACAATCCGGCATCCTTGCAAAGCCATGGATAATCCAATGTAACCACTTAATAAATGGTCTATCAAGATGGCTTTTCAAGGTTGACTGTGAAAAATGTTCATTTTCAAGTGACCAACATAAAACAGATCACATCCCTGGGAGCAGACTTTTGGAAGGAAGGTACCCCATTCTTCCTTCTCTTATGATAGACCAAACCATAATATTCTACAGTTGTGGTCAGCCTTGAGCACATTTTCCTTATAATATTCTGTAGTGTAAAAGAGGGCCAACTATCAAAATAAAGGTGAAAATACTTATCAAATACACACTGATTTATCTTTTTTATATCTTTGTTATTTTCATTACTTCAAACATATGGATAATTTAAACTTGGGATTAAACAAGTGGCAAAATATTGATAGAATAAACATTCAGTTTACCTTCATATATCCAATATAATACACTTAACCCTTTATGGAAAATTAAGTCCAACTATAGAAACAATGGCAGGGATATAAAATAATCCTCAACTCAGAAATTCAGTCTCTCTATAAATATTTATTTGGTAGAAAACAATAAAATTTAATTAATGAATGTGACTTTTAAGTATCATCGGAAACACTCTTCATATACATAATTGTTTATAATTTTATAGATGTCACTTTGGCAAGAATTTAACATGCATGTAGAAATCAAATTTCCACAATTTAAGCTAGATGAGAGGAGTCAAACTCTGATGTACTGTGTGGTGTGAATATTACCACAGTGCTGAACCCTTCCACCTAATACCAAGTCATGTGCAATAATTTATTATTTGATGTTAAGATGAGTGCAAAGTGTAGAAAACACTTTGAATTATTACATTAATTCACAGAAATGAAACAATAATGATGTTATTCGTTTAAGTTCTAATGCTTCTCAATTTTACAATTCATGCTATATATTATTAAACTTAGTTTCACTTTCTTTTCTATAGCTACTGAAATTAAAATTATATATTAAACATTCAATATTAAGAAATCAATAAGAAGTAACCTAATTTTAAAATGATATACTATTAAACTGTGATTTGAAGTATAGTTCCAACAAGTTGTGAGGTTAAGAAAACATTACTAGAATTATTAGTAATATTTTATAACTTACCACCTTGTTATTTGTTTACTAATTGTGTCATTTTTTATTCTTGGTCCAAGTCATCTATTCACCTTAATTGTTTAGTTTTCTATTTTATCTCTATTGGTTTACTGATTGTACATTTTGTTTTCCCTTTTTAGTG
>NW_024871950.1:0-20270 GCF_019054845.1 Dipodomys spectabilis
GGCTTCATGATACGGTGATTGCCTAGCATGCATGAAACCCTGAGTTCAATTCCTCAGTACCACATAAACAGAAAAACATTGGAAGTGTTGCTGTGCCTCAAGTGGTACAGTGATAGCCTTGAGCAAAAAAAACAAAAAAAAATCCCAAACCAAAACCAAACCAAAAAACATTTAATTAGTAAATGCAAAATAAAGAACCCATACTTGGAATATATAATTGCTCCTGCCTACTGACACCTGACAATAGTCCCTAATTCATGAACTTTACTTATATTAGGATATTGTGTTGAAAAAAAAGTTTTGTTCATTGGGTCACAGCAATTAATGTCTTGAATGTGCTTAGATGTCAGGTGAAGATTAATTCTGGAAATTCAAAGATTCCAGGTTTTTGAATGGTCACTGCTAATCACAATGAGAAGGGTAGTCTAAGTGAGATTTGGAAATATTTTTGGTCATTCATGGCACCAAAGCAGCAGAGGCAAAGTAACAGTTGTGACAGAAGAGAAGGAATAATTCCAGAGTTAAGTAATAAATGGTAATAACTAAGGTATACCAGAAACTGTTTTAGTGAACCATTTTTGGTTATTGAACAAATAGTTATCAACTAGTCTTATTCCTCATTACCTTTAACATTCTAAATCTCTTACGCTACCTCTTAATAAATGTATCTCCTTCTGTGCTATTTTTTCTTACTTTATCTTCTTTGCTTTCTAAAAATCTCAGTCTTTGTATATTTCTCTATAAACATTTCCTGATACTAAATACCTACACAGATGGCGGAGAATGATCATTTAAGGGTCCCACAACTGATGAGTTATTAATGAAACCACATGGACAAGGAGGACATATTTATTGTTACCTCAAATTTTCTGAAAAGCTGCAATGCCATCATTTGATTCAAATTTCCATTATTTGTTTACATAGTGTCATTCAGTGCACATAAACACAAATATGAGCTGGTCGTTGGTGGTTCAGGCCAGTAATCCTAGCTATTCAGGAAACCAGAGGATTGTGTTTCAAAGACAGCCTGGTCAGGAATGTCCGTGAGACACTTATCTTCAATTAACCACCGGAAACCCGGAAGTGGTGCTGTAGCTTAAGCGGTAGAGTGCTCAACTTGAGCTGAAGAGGTGAGGGAGTGTGCACAGGATCAGAGTTCAAGCCCCACAACCAACAAAAAGTGCAAAAATTACCTTAAGTTTCCCCAAAAGGAAGAACAAGATCAATAATCTTCTCAAGCAGAAAAAAGTAATTTCAAAATGATTCAGTGCACCTACTTTTGCTGAATTATTTAAGTTATGGCTTCTTTGCTAGACATATTCTCTTCCTTTAAAAATTGTCAAATATTAGCTTTACAATAAACTTCATCTAATATTTCTTGTTTCAAAAGAGAAGTCTGTACAGTTAATGTCACTTAGCTTTCTTACTATCTTAATTCAAAGCCAAACCAGGCAGGAGAGTCTGTCAAACTCTTATCGCAAATTGAACACCAAAAAACCAGAAGTGGGGTTATGGCTCAAGCAGTAGTGTACTAGCTTTGGGGGCAGGTGGGCAGGAAAGACAACTGTTCAGGAACAGGATCCAGCCTCTGGGTTCAAGACCCAGAACCAGCACAAACTAACAAACAAGCAAACAAAAATCCCAGATATTTCTTTGGGACCCTCCTTAAAGGAGTACTGGTCAGAGAAGATGCTCCTTTTGCTGATCAAACTCACTGGATCCTGCTCTTTTGGAATCCTTATTGCTCTGGAGAACTCAGGACCAGACCAAAGGAACTGATAACTGACTCCTGCATCAAGAGAATCATCTCAGGATTGAAATATCCATCCATAAGACACTTTAAAACCTCCATGTCTTTGTTCCTTTGCTAGAGAACACTTTTAAAACAACGTTTTTTTTTTCCTTTTGTTCTATGCTGGCCTTCAAATGGTACATTATTTCTTTTTGTAACACTCTGAACTAGAAGTTTACAGAAAAATTTTATATGAGTAAAGAACACACTCGAAAAAGCCAGGGGCAGAGTTTCCTTCAAGCCTTGGGATACTTTTCTTGTACAGTAAAAAGGAAAGTACAAGGTAACTTGAACTTTGTTATTCCTCTATGTTCCATTCCTCTCCTGGGGTCAGTTTCCACATCCAGTATCAGTTACTTCCAGTAACAATCGATGGTGCTGCTTGAGGTATAATGAATGTTTTTTGGCTTCACTGAAATAACACTAGAACACCTATGGACCTGAGAGGTAACACGTGTTTCAGAGACAACTTAGTAAAAGGAAAATATGAAATTTATATTGCTTATAAATACATTATACATGAGTACATTGAGTTCAAACTTTGTAAGTTCTCTGTAAATTAAGGTGAATTTTAAATGGGAAGACGGTTTTCAGAACATTCTTTTTGTGAGTGTATGTGCTGTTCATTATTTCCCAAGTGTACATGAGCTAACAGTAAGGAAACAATAGCAATAATAGGAGAAAGAGAAGTGCTGTGTTTAAGTATAAGGGTTCAATACAATATAGAAGACTACAAATAAGGCAACATTGAAACAATAAAGCCAAGTCCAGTATGTAGATTTATGGGAGTGATATACAGAAAGCAAGACTCCTACATGGAACATGAAGTATGAGGCCAATCCCATTGTAAATCATGCTTGGTAATCATGCAACTTTGTAGAAAGTAGAATGGAAGAATAATTATGTTTTCAATGCAAGTCAAATATAACAACATGGAATTAACTGGAAAAAATGTCCATCTTGTGAGAGCAGGGATTATGCTAGCAATGAACTGGTGGCTAAGATCACATTTCTTTTTTTCTTTACACACACACACACACACACACACACACACACACATATTTGTTGGCGGTGGTCTTGGCACTTGAACTGTGGGTCTGCGAGCTGTCTCTCTTCTATTCAGCTCAAGGCCAATGCTCTACAACTTGATCCACAGTGCCATTTCCACTTTTCTTTTAGTTAATTTGAGAAAAGAGTCTCTGGGACTTTCCTACCTGGGCTGGCTTTGAACCTCAATTCTCATATCTCAACATGACCCAGCTTATGATCACATTCCTAACAGTGTACACTCAGGATATGTAATGTGTGTGTTCATCTATCTTTATAAGAATTCTTGAGTTAGGGGCTGGGAAGGTGGCTCAGTGGTAGAGCTCTTGGCTTGCATACATGAGTCCCTGGGTTCAATTCCTCAGCACCACTTAAGCAAAAAAGAAAAAAGTCGAAATTGGTGCTGTGACTCAAGTGGTAGAGGGCTAGCCGTGAGCTGAAGAGCTGAGGAACAGAGCCCAGGCCCAGAGTTCAGGCCCCATGACCGGACCCCCCACCAAAACAAACAAACAAAAAATAATTCTTGAGTTAAAAATCTGGGCTACAGCTTAGACATTACCCTCAAAAATGTTTGCAGTTTAAAATTTGATAGTCCTGGAGAAATAAAACCTAAGAATGTAAAGGAGTCTTGGAAGTTCAGTTTGCATCCAGCCTGGGCAGAACACTCTTTGCAACTGCATATAAAATTAAGCAGTCAAAATCTGGATTGGAAGAATGGCTCAGTTGATGGAATACCAGTCATGAGTTGAATAAGAGCTTGAGGCTTTTGCATACATACATGCAAGCATACACATACACAAAGAAGCACTTATATATGCACACACAAATACACAAATGAAACTACTCTCAGAATGTGTAGAAAAGTTAGAAAACAATAAATATATGTCCTGAACAAGACTAGAATCAAGTGATAATTTTTAATATTAGAAGTCCTCAAATGAACTTCCTTCAAATAAGTTTGAGAATATTTCATTGGTAGGGATCAGAGATAGTAAGAATCAATAATCATTATTAAAGGGATCAGATCCATGGAGGAATGAATCAGAGATCCCGCAGGTGCATCTGAAAATATTCATATCTTGTGTCAAATATTAGAACATCCTTGAAAATAGAAAACAGTCTAAGCAGTCACTCTGGTGTATAATATCACTGGAGAAGTTCAGAATTGGTAGTCTGTATCTAGATTAAATAAACCAAGAAACTGTGGCAGGGCAATGTGATACAAGCTTAGAATTCTAGCACTGAGATTAAGACAGGAGATTAGAGAATGGAATTACATAGTGATATATTCCCTGGACCAGGTAATTTTGTCTTAATAAAACAAAACAAACAAGAAAGGAATACATAGTTGGGCGTTTGGGCTAATTTTGTCATTATGTTGAAATGCAACTCATACTTAATCCTCACTTGTATTTTAAATTCTCTCTTCATTACAGAACATTCCTAGATGTAAAATGACTTATGATTCCCATCCAAAATTTGAAAAATAAGTTATCATCATTCTGTTGTATCCCAAAGAAATGATGAAGGATTACAAAAGATTAAGCCTGGAAAAATAGCAATGTTCGTCTAATATAGGATTTTGAAGATCTTGCTAAATTAGAATTTAGATTTAAAATAATTTGTTTTTGCTTGAAATTTTATATTCTATAGGATTCTACGAAATTCTTTTTAAGTAGAGAGTTAATTGACAAATTCACAAATGATTTTGCATTCTATTTCACTAGAATATTCTTTCAAGAGAGTTATAATTAGAACTTAGTTAATAGATAATTCCAACAGTTCATGTATAAAATGATAATGTGAATGTTGTAGACAGAGTTGCCAAAAAATTGATGATATTAATTTATAAATTTAGAATAAGAGCAATTTTTGGAGTCTTTGGTATAACATGGTATGAAGAGAATAATCGTGTGACATCTTTCTTCTACCTGTATGTAACACAGGAAGCAATTTCCTTAATTATTTGCTACTGTATACACTGAGAAAAATGTTAGGTTTGGATTTGTTTTTATTTTTGTTTTTGTTTTATTGGTTTGTCCTAGCGCTTTTACTCTGGGCCTGGACACTGTCTCTGAGCTTGTTTATGCTCAAGGCTCGTGCCCTACCACTTCAACCTCAGTGCCACTTGCGACTGGCTTTTGCTGAAAAGTTTATTGGAGATAAGAATCTAGGGATTCTTTCTGCCTGGGTGGGCTTTGAACTGTAATCTTCCGATCTTAGCATCCAGAATTTAAAAGATAGTTTAAAAGTATAAATATAAATAATATTTGCAAGTGTTCTGATCTCA
Organism: Dipodomys spectabilis; assembly: GCF_019054845.1. Lineage (NCBI taxonomy): Eukaryota > Metazoa > Chordata > Mammalia > Rodentia > Heteromyidae > Dipodomys > Dipodomys spectabilis. The sequence continues at coordinate 5,130 of NW_024871950.1, forward strand.
AGAATACCAGTGGCGGGGGGGGGGGGATGATGCAACCCAGTTTATTATGGTATTCTTTCCAGAACATGTATGGCATCACATTAGTAGAGTTCTATTTTTTTCGCAATAGAGATAAGCTATTCATTATATGAATGAAGGGAAGTTTGAGGTGCACCCTAAAAGTTGGAAACTGTTGAGCTAGGATGACTCTATATCATAAATATTGGTATTGATGGTCATAAAAAACTAGCTTACTGTGATAAACAATTGCTTACTCTTGAAGAATTAATTATTACCAATGCTACATAGTTTTATCCTCTACCAGAATGTGGTTTTTTTTCTGTTGACCCTCAATCTGTAATATCCCTTTGGAAAATGCATCTATTGCAGAATTACATAACATGCAAGCCGGTACTTTTTTGAATCTCTCAGGTATGGAATCTTCCGAATTTGAAAATGAGTAGTTACTAGTCATTGGAATGTTGAAGAACACATACATTCTGTCTTCTTAACAACTTATTTACTTTTAAAAGTTATAAATTTCCATAGAATTAAACTCTTTTCCCTTTTAGTATGAGAATGGACTACATTTATTCTTTTTTCAAAATATTGGTAAGTATATTGTGAAAATATTGTCTAGTCAGATAGCATTCAAGTTGATGGTCCTCTGATTAAAAATGGATAATTAATTCAAATTAGACGCCAAACAGTATTGATTTTTTTGACTAATCTGTAGTCAACAAGAAAATTTAAAAATGGCTTAGAATGTATAAATGACTTTGTACAGTGGTTTGTGATTACTTTATTTTACATGGGATAATATTTTCTACTACTATAAGTTTTGGCAAAAGAAGAAAACTAAAAATTTACTACTGTAGAGGAATATGATAGAAATAGAAGACAGTTTTATGTTTGTCAAATCTCTGATGAGTACCCATATTCAAGACTTAAAGTCATATTTCTTACTATGTTAGACAGATAGGAAAAACATAAAACACCATATGATCAGGCAACTATTCATGACTTTTAAAAATGTACTTATTATGTGATGAAATTTACTTTATTAGCTAATGTTTTGGTTTGAAATATGGGAGACTGATCTAGTTAACAAATTTTCGAAGGCACCTACTGAAAAGCACAAATGGAGGGGGTACTATTTCTACACTTTAATGAATGGTTGAACCTGTTTGGCATTAGTGCAGAGTAAATAAATCAACTCTATTGTAACTTGCTCCCTGCACTTGAAAAACCTGTAACGTCACTAAATATCATCTACTTGTAAAGTGTTATTTTGGCAAATGTGATTTTAAAAAGTTTATTTGAAAAGGAATATACTTTCAGGAGATTCAATGTAGGTTATCATTTGTTTGAGAATGACAACATTTTTATACTACAGAACCAAGTTTTACTGAAGTACCAGTGTTTTGAAGCACTAAGGATCTTCTCAATTAATGTTTTTCTGAATTATATTTGACCTCTATGTCAAGTATTCCTAGCATTGGTAGACAATTATGAATCTATCGTTCCAGGAACTATTTTTTGGCCTGATGATGTTGGACTGAAATCATTTATTAATCATTAGGAGAGGGGTATTACAAATAATCTTGTGACATTTGTGGTCTTGTTCACTCATATGGGATGGTCATCTGAAAATTGAAAGTTTGAATTACTGTACTTTCACATTTTGTGATTTCATCTTTCACTTTACGTTGCCTTGCATTTCCCAATTGCTTACTGCTAATTGCTGAATTTCAAGGAATTGGGGCCCTGAAATATAGGAAATGAGAAATTGAGATGGGTCTTCAATTACTTTCTGCTGGCATGTTGCATGGGCCTAGGTGAGAACTCTTGCCCTAGTTATCTGATGATGCGGATAACTGGGACCTGGGATCCTAGGACCCGTGGATCGTGTAGAAGAATAATAGCTTTTATACATCATATCAATAAAATTTGAGTATAATCAGTAGGAATGCTTCAGAAATATGGAGAAAAACAGTTTGGGACAAGCGAGTTAAAACAATAAACATCAGCAGAGTAAAATCCCTTACAGATTAGAGAAAAACAACATTGGTTTTTTTTTTTACCATGTGAATTCAGAAACCAAGAATACTTAGAAGGTATCACAAGTTTATACCGAAAACATTGCATTGATACTTTTTATATTCTAATATATATTCTAATCCTGATTATTTATAGTCCAATCTATTTATTGGAATAAATATCAATTAATTTGTCAAATTATCAATTAATTCAAGTAAAATTCACTGTGTGAAATATAAAATCAGCACATGTAAATATAAAATATATAATTATATATAATATATGAAAATGATTTGCATTGTTCTGTTGTGGTTATGGTATCAAAGGCAACTGTTTGAAAGTATTATTCCATTACCTCTACCTCAGTGTTTGGTAGAATTAGAACTAAAGCATTACCATTCAGAGATGTACAGCCTAGAGACAAGAGGAAACACTGTGATTAAAACATTACCAAATTAAGGCCTAATAACGAGGAGAAACATATGGACTTCTCCTGGCACTATGGAATATATTTGGTGATAGAAAATCAGTGGTGTAAGTTCCTGCCTGGTTGGATGGTAGACAGGCCAGGGCATTAGGGAATCATGCATATGAACAATTTTTTCACCTTCTTGGCTTTAGCTACTTTTGAAATAGTAGGGTGTAATAAACAATTATATTTTGAAAAAATATCTTCTAGTCTGAACATTTCTGTCTGAACTGTTCGTCTCTCTATGATCCCTTGTAACTAAGACTAGTTTTGCTCCAGTAAGACAATCTATGCTATCAGGGTAAGATATTCTGGTTGGTCTGTTCCTACATGGAGCAAGGGTATAGGGTCAGGGAGACATTTGTGCCAGTAAGCCCTCATTTGGGAAATTTTATGCTGCCAAAGTTTAGAAGTAGCTCTTAAGTAAGGCTTACTTTGAATCCATTAGCTCCACAAAGCTAAATCACTTGATAAATAAGTATTTGAAAATCCATCACCTTTGGACTTAGCTATAAAGGCTGCAAAGTATGATCAAATTTCAAATGAAAAAGACTTAAAATAATCATTGACAAAAATTGCAAATGTGAGCAATCGAATAAACAATATGTTTTTTTCCACCAAACACAGGATTTTACAGAAATAAGATGAATAGAAATTTTGGGAACAATAAGATTTCCTTGTTACAAATAGACAACCAAGGATATATGCCTGTCTTAAGATTGCTTCATTAACTACTTAAATTTACAGGATACTACATGCTTCAGCAGCACGTCTACCCGAATTACAATACAGAGTTTTACATGGTTCGTGTACAAGGATGATATGAAAATTTGTGAAGTATTCCATATTTTTCATTCTTCAGATGCAAGATATTAAACAGTAATTAAAAAATTGATTACAAATATACAAGTGTAATAATACATGTAATTAATAGAAATAAAAGTTAGTTTGACATCAGTGTATTCAATCTTCACCTTTTTAGAAAGGCCTTTACATAGCATAACTTTTATAAAACTTTTAAAATAGGATAACATTGTCATTTTATCCCAAAGAAATAAAATTCTATAAAGACCTAGGAATTAAAGGAATCTTAAACTGTTTCTATATGGAATGCAATCTGAAAGGCCACATTTATCAATGAACCTATATATTGTAAAACAATGTCGAATTCAAAGTATTATATCTAGGAGAGAATGAAATAGATTATGGACATTATACAAACAGAATACTAAATATTTTAAAATATACTGTTTCAGACAAGCACCAGAATTATCTTTAGTTTCTGTAGTACTCATTTCAACAGATAACTTAAAATTATTTCTGATTAAAAAAATCACAAAAATCATTATAGGTGTATAAAAACAACTCAAATATATTTTGATATCAAAGTCAGGCAGTTCACTTGGAAGAAAACCATGGAATCCATGAATTTTTAAAGTAAGATATTGCTGTTGTATTGTAAAAATATTTTGTATGGACACATAGGATGGACTGGCAATTTTGACATTTAAGAAACTTACCCTAACCATTAGGATTTAAGAGAACAATTTGTACAGCCTTCCACTACTTCAAAGAGGTAGTGATACATAATTATTCTTTTGGCAATATCAAATGCAGTTTCTTCCAAGTTGTGCTTCAGACCTGGATATAATGGTTCAACAGAAGGAGATCTAGCATAACTTTGCTATTTCTATTCTCAGCAGAAAGATGCAAGGGGCTCAAGAAGCCTTTAGTTTGGCCATTTGTATCTGCATCATGATGAAATAAAGAAGGCACTCTGGTTATTCCATGTATAAGTATTGTGCAGGGTTGTCCAGACATTCACGATTATTGCATGAATATCTACCTTCACCAACTCATGGACAATATCTAAGTGTCCACTGTAGGCTTCTCAATGAAGAGGGGTATATTCATCGTTATCCCTAGCATTCACATGAGTGGCCTTTTTGGAAAGTAGTCTCTACACTGTAGTAAGGCGATTATTTTCGGCAGACCAAAGAAGAAATTTACTTGAATCCTTCTCCACTTTTCTTTTGCAATTGATACCATTTCTTACTTTTTCATCTTGTTCCTCATCTTCGTCACAATTGCCTAGCCAGAGATTTTGAGTGCCAGTGAGAATGAGGTGTCCATGTATTTCTCCAATAGTTCACATTGGATGAACTGGGCAGAAAAATGCAGTAAATTTTCTGCATCTGTTTGTTTTCACTATTATTTATTTTCTCCTTTTTAATTTTTACTATTCTAAATTATTCTAACTGGAGAGTAGGGAATTGGTAGAGAGCAGAGGAAAGATTTTCCTCCGTATTCAAAAGTACAGACTGAAAATGAGGACCAGTGGTGTCTTCATGTGCAGCTTATTCTAGGAATGAGAAAATAGGAAATAATGCCTTCTATGTAAATGAATTGGGAAATGGCAGAGCAGAAAGTGAAATGATGCAACCAAAAATATAAAAGCAAAATAAATTAGGATAATTATGGAGCAATCATATTACCTATGAGAACCATGAAAGGGAGAGAGGAAGAGAGAGACAGATGTGAAATGATCTAGCTAGCCACAAAATCCATCCCTCTGATCAATTTATAGAGCAAATAATTTAATTTTTTAAAAGAGGTGGAAATAGAATTTAAGATCAGATGTCTCCATTGTTTTTAATTATATTTTTATTATCTTAAATACTTGGACAATGGAATTTCCATTCAACAAATCAGTATTTTTTTTAAGTATAATGGATCTTTATATAACTTTTCCACACCCTTCCAAACCTCACCCCACTTTAATTTTTTCTAGTTTCATACTATCTGCATTGAATATTATACCTTCACTCTCTTCCTCCATAACTCTCTTTATTCCTTCCTTTTGACTTCCCCTCACATCTTCCAAGTGATAATTTCCTGATATATATTTTGTTGGATTAAAACTTCAATATTATAAGAAATTACACCTTTGAAATACTCCTCTGCAAATAGCACGCTTTGGTTAATATATTTATGTAAACCTGTATAAAGTTCTAGCTTCCAAATATGAGACAAAACATGGGTCCTTTGTGTGTCTGGCTTAGTTCACTTAGTGACTTAGTTCACTTAATATATTTTTAGATCTATCCATTTCGTTGCAAATAATGTAACAGTCTTCAGAATGGATGGGTGCAATCAAATTGTGTATATGTGCCACACTTTCTCCAACCATCACTCCGCCAAAGGGTATCTGGGTTGTTTCCGTAACTTGGCTACGGTGAATAGTGCAGCAGTGAACATGGTTGTGAAAGTGATTTTATTGTAACCTTTTGGTAGAATTCATCACTATCTTTATGGTAGCAATCCTCTAGCCAGTTTTCCAGAATAAGAACATCCCTCCCTTCATCTTCATCACAATGTATTGCAAGTCCTCAAAAACACACTTCCCCCTACAGGTCTAAATAAGCTAAAACCACATTGTTCCCATATTTTTTCAATACATTATTTCATAATTGTACATATAATTTAGTGAGAACCTTCTATGTACTTTCCTAATGTGGGAACGAGGGACATCACAGAGTAAAAGTAAGAAGTATGCAATTGAATTAGTTATTATCACATTTAATATAATTTTCAGCTCCAATTCATAGCCTCCCATATTATTTTAATCTTTATTTGATTACTTCATCTAACCTGTAAATTATAACAGGTGAGTTAAAAGCAAAGGCAAAAATTTGACACTCATGTGTGAGGTTGCACAACATGGGCAAATAGATGGATTGGAATTAATAGCTCTTATCCATTTTGTTAACGTACAGATGATTTTCCCAAACTGATTTTTGCAATTCGTATTCCATTCAACAACAAGAAACATGTGATAATTTCCTTTCTTTTGGTCCTTATTAACTTTTGTCTCCATTTTATTTTATAATGGATGATTTCATAAACCTACTGTAGATACAAAAATCTGTTAAAATATTTCTATCCGTATGCATTGTTATATACATACACACATATATTACACAGGTTATAATAATAATGAATAACTTCAGTAACTGTACAATTTACTAAATTATTAAAACTATCGATGGCTCATGCCTGGCATCCTGGTTACTCGGAAGGCTGAGATCTGACGATCATGGTTTGAAGTCATCCTGGGCAGGAATGTCCAAGAGCCTCTTATCACCAAACAATCAACAGAAAATCAGAATTGGAACTGTGGCTCAAAGTAGTAGAGTGGTAGCCTTGAGAGAAAAATTTCAGGGACATCATCAAGGCTCTTAGTTCAAGAAGTACAAACTACCCAAATAAAAACTATTTAATTTACACCTGTGTAAGTAAAGTATGTCCATCACCCAAATATACAACCATGCTCATTTGCAAGGTAACTCTGTTTTGTCTGAAGTACCAGAAAATATTTTCACTTAAGTTGAAAGCATTGCACCATGGGTTCATTCTATCTCTCTCATGCATTTTCCACTCAAATATTCAAATCTTAAAATTATTCCAATTATTTAAAATCATAGCTTTTTACTTTAATACCCATAATATTAGAGTTTGAATTGAGTGTCTTGTGCCTCATAAATGGGTGTTCTTACCACTTTGTCATGTCTCCAGCCCTAAATTATCTTGATTATTTTTCAGATACTTGTATATGATCTTGGGCTCAGTCCACATTATGTTATTCTTCCTGGAATTTAGAATATCAGGTGCATGGCATTGTGTACACATCTTTGTCCAGTCTGGGCTTTAACCTCTATCCTCACAAGAGTAGACTCCCATGTAGTCAGGATTTTCATAAGCTTGCCATAGCTGATTTTTTTAAGTCTTTGCATTTCCTGCAGGTTCTTCAGTACTTAATTAATTTGTTTTCTTGGGATGTTTTGTTTCATTAGAATGTATGTGTTGAGTTGTTCCTCACTTTTCCTTTTGTTTCTTTCAATCAAGTTCTTACCTAAAGTTCTGAGAAACCAATTCTTCTTTTTCACGATAGTCAAGGTGAACATGATTCATTCCAAAGCAATTTCAGTAATATTTAAACACCTTCATATCTATGAATGGTATATAAATGATAAGTGCTGCAAAGGGTCTTTTTATTTTCACAGCAGTCTTTGTCATACACAGACAGATCATGAAATATAAGAAGATAATAAAACTACAGATGCTAGCAAGGAGAAGAAAACCTATAATTAATTGTTTGACAGAGGCTTCCCGTCTAGTGAAAGAAATACGTTGCTTGATGCAGGATTTCACAAAATTATATTGCTTGGAGGAAGCTAAACAATCATCTAATTCTACAGAATTGAGGGAGATAAATCGAACTTCTGAATAATTTACATTTGGTTCAAATAAAAGCATGCTTCCAAAAACAGAGTTGACTTTAGAGAAACATGATGAGTTGTATGTAAGTAGGTACTTAGCTGATTTTTGTAATTTGTAAACTAATACACGGAAATAGATTACAACACCGTAAAAAAAGAACTTCGCATTGAAATGCTCATTTGTGTGTGTGTGAGTGTGTGTGTGTGTTAGAGAGAGTGTGTGTGTGTACACATGCACGCGTATACACGCACGTGCATATGCAAGTGCTCATTCATTCATTCATCATTCCTGAGGCTTGACAGTGCCTGGGCACTCTCCCTAATCTTCTGTGACCAAGGACAGTAGTTTGCCACTTGAGCCATTGTTCCACTTCTGTTTTTTTTTTTTGGAGATAATCACATTTATTTTCATGATTGGACTGGCTTTGAATAGTGGTCTTCATATCTCAGCCTCCTGAGTAGCTAGTTAAGCTTATTCAGCCTCTAAGTAGCTAGTTAAAATTGGGCCTGTCCTTTATGCTTCACTGATCTTTTTTTCTTGTCCTGAGGTTTTCACATGACTAAGTCATATATATATATATATGTGTAGTTGCTTTAAAAAAATAGTCTTACTGCGTGGCACCAGGGGCTCCCATCTGAACTCTTAATTATTGAGGAGGCTTGAGAACAGAACCCAGGCCAAAAGTTTAGTGGACTTCCTTCTCTATTTATTGCTGGGTGCATTGGATTATTTCCACCATCCTGCACTATCTACAGGATAAAATTGGAAGGACTACAGAATCCAGGCCAACCAAGGTAGGAATCTAGACAAGTTGGTGTGCAACTCTTATGCCATTGATAATGGGAAGGCTAAAAAGAAAGAGCAGGTGCATGTTCTTGTGGAAAGGGAACCCCTATCCTAAAATTAATCACTGATATGACACCAGTTTAACAAAAATAGTACCCCAAGTTGAACACAATTTCCCACAACCAAAATAAGTATAAACATTAGCATCCAAACTTAGTACAATCTGCTCTTTGTTCTAATATCAGCTTCATCTCAGTATCATATGATGTGACAGAATAGTTTCTTCATTAAACTTACTGTATATTTAAAAAGACCTAGAAAATTCCATCTCACTTATTAAGTGCAAACGAATGGCAAATTGCCTCATTTCTTACATATTGGACTACCACTATAAATTCATCTTTTGATTATTATTAATAGTAATATATTCTGATTTATTACTTTACTTTGTAACATTTTTAAACTTTTGGCTTCTCTGCTGAAGTTGAAGTATTTAAATAGTATCATCAAATTATATTACTTGAGTAATTAGGGCAGTTTTCTAAAAAGTTTTTAACCAATGGCTTCTAGTAATTCTGGTGGGTTTTTTTTGTTTTTGGTTTTGGTTTTTTTGGGGGGGGTCCAGTCGTGGAACCTGAACTCTGGACTTGGCACTGTCCCTCAAGGCTAGCTCAAGTCTAGCACTCTACCACTTGAGCCAGAGTGGCACTTCCAGCTTTTTTTTTTCTGTTTATATGATGCTGAGGAATCGAACCCAGGGCCTCAATCATGCAAGGCAAGCGCACTACCACTGAACCAACTTCCTAGCTCCCTACGAATTCTTAATTGGTATGTTAATTAGTTTATTTTTAATTTCAATTTAATTCTACTGTAAAGGTAATGTACAGAGGGGATAGAGTTACATAAGTAAGATAATGAGTACATTTATTATGGAAGGAACATTGTTATCTCTTCCATTGAATTTTTGCACACTCAAAAAAAACTACTGATGTTTTTTCTGTCGCTATTGACCAATGGGTACATTTCTTTCCTTGTTTATACAATTTTTATTATAAAATTGATATACAGAGGGTTTACAGTTACTTAAGTCAACTAAAGAGAACACTTCATTTTATTTTCTAAATTTCAAATTTTGAACTTATTTTGTTTTGTTTCTTTAGGGTAATTCTTTTTTCAGAGTTGTAGGATTTGTTAATTTAGTTTTGCATAATTTTAACACATGTAAATTATTCAGATATATATTTTGCTTTCAAAATAGTTAACATGTGAATATGTAAAAATTATTTTCTTAAATTTTATATGGTTTGTGAATTTAAATAAATTTATTTACTTATAGTTCTAAACATATTTGTCCATGTAACAAATACTGTATTTTCAAGAAGCACATACTTTATTTAAAAAGGCTTTATTACTTTATTTAAAAAGGAAATATTTGTACTTGAATTAAAAAAATGTTTGAGCTAGGCATAGTGATTTGTGGTTTCCATTTTCTAACTATTGTGGGAAGTGAAAATAGGGTTTGTAATTCGGAGAGACTGAGAAACTATGAGACCTTATCATAAAATTTCCAGAGTGAAATGATTAGAGACATAGCCATCCCTAGCTAGATATAGAGCACCTGGTTATCATATTCTAAATCTTGAGTTAAAACAATAGTAACATCAATCTTTTGTCAAAATAAAAGGACACATATTTCAAAATGTTTATTACTTCAAACTTTTTTTACAAATTTCTCATGTCTTTTATTTCTTAATTTTCAATTTACTTAATATATAAGAATCCACTCCCAAATTACTCAAGCTGATTCAAAACTTTGGCAAATTACCAGGGTATAAAATTAACCCCCCAAAATCAATGGCTTTTCTGTATCCCAACAATGAGAAAAGTGTGGCTGAAATTAGGAAATCAACTCCATTTATGATAGCCCCACAAAAACTAAAATACCTAGGAATTAGCTTAACCAAAGAAGTGAAGGACCTCTACGATGAAAACTTTAAAAACTTGAAAAAGGAAATCAAAACAGAACTTAGAATTTGGCAAAAACTCCCAAGCTCCTGGATTGGAAAGATTAACATCGTGAAAATGGCAATAATTCCCAAGGCTATCTACAAATTCAATGCGATAACTATCAAAATTCCAACCTCATTCTTCAAGGAAATAGAAGAAGCAATCCAAAAATTCATATGGAACAATAAAAAACCCCAAATAGCAAAAACACTCCGCAACGGAAAGAACACCGCTGGAAGAATATCAATACCAAATTTCAAACTCTACTATAAAGCCATAGAAATAAAAACAGCTCTTTACTGGCACAAGAACAGACCTCAGGACCAATGGAATAGAATTGAAAACCCAGTAATGAACCTCCAGACCTATAGCCATCTAATCTTTGATAAGGGAGCTAAAAAAATAGAATGGAAGAAAGACAGCCTCTTCAGTAAATGGTGCTGGAAAAATAGGTTAAGTACTTATAGAAAACTAAAGCTAGATCCATATATATCACCTTGCAGCAGAATCAACTCCAAATGGATCAAAGACTTTGGAGTCAAAGCAGACACTCTGAAAACATTACAGGATGGAATAGGAGAAACTCTAGGTCTCCTTGGCTCAGGCCAAAATTTTCTTAATAGAAACCCGGAAACACAACAAATCAAAGGAAGGTTGGACAAATGGGATTGCATAAAGTTGCAGAGCTTCTGCATGGCAAAGGACGTAGCTAGCAAGATCAATAGAAAACCCACGGATTGGGAGAAGATCTTCAATAGCCATACAACGGACAAGGGTCTCATATCTAAAATATACTTGGAACTCAAAAAATTAAATCCCCCAACAACAAATCCTCAAAGAAATAACTGCCCAATAAAGAAGTGGGCTAAAGACTTAAAGAGAACCTTCTCTGAAGAAGAAAGAATGATGGCCAATAGACACATGAAGAAATGCTCAACATCCCTAGCCATAAAAGAAATGCAAATTAAAACAACACTGAGATACCACCTCACCCCAGTTAGAATGGCAAACATCAAGAACTCTAATAACAACAGATGCTGGAGGGGATGTGGACAGAAGGGAACCTTACTTCATTGGTGGTGGGAGTGTAAACTTGTTCAACCACTCTGGAAAGTAATATGGATGTTCCTCAAAAGACTTCACATAGAACTCCCATATGACCCAGCAATTCCACTTTTGGGCATTTACCTAAATGTTTACAAACAAGACCACACTAAAGCTACCAGCACAACTATTTTACTGCAGCATTATTTACCATTGCTAAGATATGAAACCAACCCAGATGCCCCTCAGTAGATGAATGATCAAGAAAATGTGGTACATATACACAATGGAATTCTATGCCTCCATCAGAAAGAATGACATTGCCCCATTTGTTAGGAAATGGAAAGACTTGGAAAAAATTATATTACATGAAGTAAGCCAAGCCCAAAGAAACATAGGTCCCATGGTTTCCCTTATTTGCAATATCTCATATATGTATGAGTCAATCAGAAAAGATCAGGTAAGGTGATGTTAGGAAAATCAACCCTTAGATAGGTATTTAATTGCTTTTGCTCTCATGCATTGCTTTCTAATGCATTTATAAGATTATTTCTTTGTTTCTTTTTATGTCCCTCCCCCTCAGTGTAACCCCTGCTTTCACTGTATTTGATGTTGGTATAATTTGTGGGGGGGGGAGGGGAAAAATAAGGATACAGGTGGACCCATTGCAACAATGAGAAGTACAATTTGTCATGTCGAAAACGAACTTTACAACTTTGGTGCAGCAGTGCTGGGGGAGGCTGGGAAGGGATGTGAAGGTAAACAAAGGAGGAAGCTACAATGCTTGATAAGAAATGTACTCATTATCTTGCCCATGAAATTGTAACCCCTCTTTACAATATGTTCACAATAAAAAGTAAAAATTAAAAAAAAGAATCCAAGAATCTTGTGACTATTTTATTTCTACTAAACTTTTAAATAGTATGAGCAATATTATGATTTCATATTTTAAAATACTTTTACTATTTGTGGTAATTTCCTCTGTTTAATATGATAATAACAAATGTGTGTATGTGGTGTTTGTGTGTGTTTATGTGTTTTTTTGTGTGTGTGCTTTGTGTGTACTTTGTAATGCTTGGGAGATCACACAATTGCTTCACATGTGTTAGGCCAATGTTTTACCACTGAGCTATACTATCTAGTTATAATACAAATTGTATTTTAAATTATGACTTTGAAATTTTCATTCCTAGTATGTTTTTTCAAAATTATGTATGATAAAATGTGATCCATCTTCTATCCACGTTAGCAATTGTTATTGTTATTCTATCTCTTATTTACTTGGAAATTAATTATATTCCTAGTACAGCTTCTTTACATTGTAAAAGCTCTATACATTGCTTTATTTTCTATTTTATTTTTCCCATGTTATCTGACTTTCAGTCCAATCTATCAGGTGGATTAAAAAGAAACTATATTCAGGACACTTTATTTTTCTCCTTCTCTTCTCTGAAGTCTTTCTGCTTTTTGAAACAATACCAATGACATACAGCTCCTCTGTGGTCCACCATTCTTCTCCCTCTCACTCTCTTCTGCAGTGCAGCTCAAGTAGTTATCATTCAGCTTTATTATGCTGTACTGCTATCTAAATCTTAACTCATTCCTAAATTAATTTTAGTTGCATTGAGCAGTCTCTAAGACATTTTCTATATATAATATCAGGGGTTTGTATTTTCACAAGGAGTGAAATATGAGTGACTATCAAATATTTAGATATCTCTGTAGAATATTGTTCCACCTGCTCAATAATCTCATATGTAAATTCAAGGAATACAGGTCAGTCAGAGAAATCTTGTAAAATGGTGTAGCTTGAGCCTTCATACTAGCTTTGAATAGTATTACCATGTTTAGTAGTGAAGACAACATAGTTCTACTATAAGAACAGACACATAGAAGAAGGTAACAGATTTGTCAAAAATTAATTCTTAGTTTTATGATCCACAGATTTTGAAAAGGATGCTATGACTTTATGAAATAAAAACAGAAACTTAAATGGTTGTATTGGCATTATTGCCTCTCTAGATTTAAAGAATGATCTTAGACTAGTACCTCAATCCTTTGTTTGTTTGTTTTTCTGCTGGTCATGGGGTTTGAACTCTGGGCTTGGGCGCTGTCCATGTGCTCTTCAGCTCAAGGTGAGCACTTTACCGCTTGAGCAACAGCAAAAACTTCAAGTTTTCTATTGGTTTATTGGAGATAACAGTCTCATGGACTTTCTTGCCCAGGCTGGCTTTAAACCACGATCCTCAGATCTCAGCCTCCTGAGTAACTAGGATTACAGGCATGAGCCACCGGCACATGGCCTACCTCAAACCTTATAAAGAATGATTATCAAACTAAATGTGAATTGTAAAAACCTATAAAAATTAAATGTAAAAATCCATGACATTGATCAGTAAAGGTTTCTAAAAATTTGACATGGAAAACATTAGGGGCTAAAGAAAAGCAAGAAGTGGATTATATCAAGTGATAAGGTTTCATAACTCAAGGGACAGTATAACAGAAATGAAAACATATCCAACAGAGGGCACAGATTTGTTAATGCTACAATGTTAATGCTACAGTGATTCTGAAACTTAAGTATTTTTCTATATTCTAATTCTATATAAATTTTTTCCTGAATAAGATATTTCTTTAAATAACATATGTAAGTTAATAGTCAATAGGAGGGACATATGAAATAAGCTCCTCTTTAGTGTCTAAGAAATAATAAAAAGAAAACTCACTAGTATGACCATAATATAAAAAGAGGACCCAAAATATAGTAATGCATTTGTGGATAAATTGATATTCTTCTCATAGTGATCGATTTGTATAATACTGCAATCATTTTAGCAAACAAGTTTTCAAGTCTTCAAAAGGTGAAAGAATTGTACAGGATCCAGGTATTATACTTCTATGAATGTATTAAACAGAAGTAAAAAACTTTTTTGGACAGAGAATGTAGTTAATTGACTGTGGACTTGAATAGTATGTGTGAGACCCTGGAAATGATCCACAAAAACAAATTTTGAAAAGACACACTATACAGGATGTATGCTGGGCAAATTCCTGTAACTGAATTTTATATCTATTTTAATGTCTGTTCTAAAATTTACAGCATTTCTATTTGAAGAAATGAAAGTTTGTGAAAATTAGGCTTTGAAAACCTATGAAGGTACAATTCACTTCCAAAGCACTAAAATGTATACAATAAAAGGAGATATTATATGTAAGTGAATTGCATGTCAGGAAAAAAAACTATTGTTAACATTTCTTCACACAAACTACTGAATTGTTAAAAAGATATTTTTGGTGCTAGCTAAATACTCTTTGTAAACTGCTACATTTAAAACAAAGATATGATTTCTGTTTATTTTGAGGGTATTTTGTCCGTTTGAGTTTATACAGAGATAACTCAATCCAAAAGTATATGTGATAAGTAATTTTTATTTTTTTTTATTGTGAAAAAACTGTACAGAGGGGTTACAATTACATGGGCAAAATAATGAGTACATTTCTTATCAAGCATTGTAGCCTCCTCCTTTGTTTGCCCT